>NW_026263008.1:0-73104 GCF_947179515.1 Apodemus sylvaticus
TTTCGAGATACAACGTGTAGTTTTGGAGATACAAGCTAATTTTGTACTATGCGTTATTTCTTCTCGTAAAGAGTTTCCAATGCGTACGTATATGTCTTTACTCTGCAAAACTGTATTTCCTTATGAAGTGGTATTCTTACATATCCTTTCGAGAGAAAACTGTCCTGTGCCTTCTCTTTTGAGGCTACACACTTAGACATACACGCAACATGAAAGCTTTTCGACTTACAACGTGTTGTTTAGGAAAAACAAGATAATTTCGCACGATGCGGGATTTCCTTAAAACGTGATTTTCTGAAAAATTTTGACGAAAGAAAATTCTCCTTTTGGTTCTCTTTAGATGCTACATGTTAAGACGTACACGCCACAACAATTCTTTTCGAGATACAACGTGTAGTTTTGGAGATACAAGCTAATTTTGTACGATGCGTTATTTCTTCTCGTAAAGAGTTTCCAATGCGTACGTATATGTCTTTACTCTGCAAAACTGTATTTCCTTATGAAGTGGTATTCTTACATATCCTTTCGAGAGAAAACTGTCCTGTGCCTTCTCTTTTGAGGCTACACACTTAGACATACACGCAACATGAAAGCTTTTCGACTTACAACGTGTTGTTTAGGAAAAACAAGATAATTTCGCACGATGCGGGATTTCCTTAAAACGTGATTTTCTGAAAAATTTTGACGAAAGAAAATTCTCCTTTTGGTTCTCTTTAGATGCTACATGTTAAGACGTACACGCCACAACAATTCTTTTCGAGATACAACGTGTAGTTTTGGAGATACAAGCTAATTTTGTACGATGCGTTATTTCTTCTCCTAAAGAGTTTCCAATGCGTACGTATATGTCTTTACTCTGCAAAACTGTATTTCCTTATGAAGTGGTATTCTTACATATCCTTTCGAGAGAAAACTGTCCTGTGCCTTCTCTTTTGAGGCTACACACTTAGACATACACGCAACATGAAAGCTTTTCGACTTACAACGTGTTGTTTAGGAAAAACAAGATAATTTCGCACGATGCGGGATTTCCTTAAAACGTGATTTTCTGAAAAATTTTGACGAAAGAAAATTCTCCTTTTGGTTCTCTTTAGATGCTACATGTTAAGACGTACACGCCACAACAATTCTTTTCGAGATACAACGTGTAGTTTTGGAGATACAAGCTAATTTTGTACGATGCGTTATTTCTTCTCCTAAAGAGTTTCCAATGCGTACGTATATGTCTTTACTCTGCAAAACTGTATTTCCTTATGAAGTGGTATTCTTACATATCCTTTCGAGAGAAAACTGTCCTGTGCCTTCTCTTTTGAGGCTACACACTTAGACATACACGCAACATGAAAGCTTTTCGACTTACAACGTGTTGTTTAGGAAAAACAAGATAATTTCGCACGATGCGGGATTTCCTTAAAACGTGATTTTCTGAAAAATTTTGACGAAAGAAAATTCTCCTTTTGGTTCTCTTTAGATGCTACATGTTAAGACGTACACGCCACAACAATTCTTTTCGAGATACAACGTGTAGTTTTGGAGATACAAGCTAATTTTGTACGATGCGTTATTTCTTCTCCTAAAGAGTTTCCAATGCGTACGTATATGTCTTTACTCTGCAAAACTGTATTTCCTTATGAAGTGGTATTCTTACATATCCTTTCGAGAGAAAACTGTCCTGTGCCTTCTCTTTTGAGGCTACACACTTAGACATACACGCAACATGAAAGCTTTTCGACTTACAACGTGTTGTTTAGGAAAAACAAGATAATTTCGCACGATGCGGGATTTCCTTAAAACGTGATTTTCTGAAAAATTTTGACGAAAGAAAATTCTCCTTTTGGTTCTCTTTAGATGCTACATGTTAAGACGTACACGCCACAACAATTCTTTTCGAGATACAACGTGTAGTTTTGGAGATACAAGCTAATTTTGTACGATGCGTTATTTCTTCTCGTAAAGAATTTCCAATGCGTACGTATATGTCCTTACTCTGCAAAACTGTATTTCCTTATGAAGTGGTATTCTTACATATCCTTTCGAGAGAAAACTGTCCTGTGCCTTCTCTTTTGAGGCTACACACTTAGACATACACGCAACATGAAAGCTTTTCGACTTACAACGTGTTGTTTAGGAAAAACAAGATAATTTCGCACGATGCGGGATTTCCTTAAAACGTGATTTTCTGAAAAATTTTGACGAAAGAAAATTCTCCTTTTGGTTCTCTTTAGATGCTACATGTTAAGACGTACACGCCACAACAATTCTTTTCGAGATACAACGTGTAGTTTTGGAGATACAAGCTAATTTTGTACGATGCGTTATTTCTTCTCGTAAAGAGTTTCCAATGCGTACGTATATGTCTTTACTCTGCAAAACTGTATTTCCTTATGAAGTGGTATTCTTACATATCCTTTCGAGAGAAAACTGTCCTGTGCCTTCTCTTTTGAGGCTACACACTTAGACATACACGCAACATGAAAGCTTTTCGACTTACAACGTGTTGTTTAGGAAAAACAAGATAATTTCGCACTATGCGGGATTTCCTTAAAACGTGATTTTCTGAAAAATTTTGACGAAAGAAAATTCTCCTTTTGGTTCTCTTTAGATGCTACATGTTAAGACGTACACGCCACAACAATTCTTTTCGAGATACAACGTGTAGTTTTGGAGATACAAGCTAATTTTGTACGATGCGTTATTTCTTCTCCTAAAGAGTTTCCAATGCGTACGTATATGTCTTTACTCTGCAAAACTGTATTTCCTTATGAAGTGGTATTCTTACATATCCTTTCGAGAGAAAACTGTCCTGTGCCTTCTCTTTTGAGGCTACACACTTAGACATACACGCAACATGAAAGCTTTTCGACTTACAACGTGTTGTTTAGGAAAAACAAGATAATTTCGCACGATGCGGGATTTCCTTAAAACGTGATTTTCTGAAAAATTTTGACGAAAGAAAATTCTCCTTTTGGTTCTCTTTAGATGCTACATGTTAAGACGTACACGCCACAACAATTCTTTTCGAGATGCAACGTGTAGTTTTGGAGATACAAGCTAATTTTGTACGATGCGTTATTTCTTCTCGTAAAGAGTTTCCAATGCGTACGTATATGTCTTTACTCTGCAAAACTGTATTTCCTTATGAAGTGGTATTCTTACATATCCTTTCGAGAGAAAACTGTCCTGTGCCTTCTCTTTTGAGGCTACACACTTAAAAATACACGCAACATGAAAGCTTTTCGACTTACAACGTGTTGTTTAGGAAAAACAAGATAATTTCGCACGATGCGGGATTTCCTTAAAACGTGATTTTCTGAAAAATTTTGACGAAAGAAAATTCTCCTTTTGGTTCTCTTTAGATGCTACATGTTAAGACGTACATGCCACAACAATTCTTTTCGAGATACAACGTGTAGTTTTGGAGATACAAGCTAATTTTGTTCGATGCGTTATTTCTTCTCGTAAAGAGTTTCCAATGCGTACGTATATGTCTTTACTCTGCAAAACTGTATTTCCTTATGAAGTGGTATTCTTACATATCCTTTCGAGAGAAAACTGTCCTGTGCCTTCTCTTTTGAGGCTACACACTTAGACATACACGCAACATGAAAGCTTTTCGACTTACAACGTTTTGTTTAGGAAAAACAAGATAATTTCGCACGATGCGGGATTTCCTTAAAACGTGATTTTCTGAAAAATTTTGACGAAAGAAAATTCTCCTTTTGGTTCTCTTTAGATGCTACATGTTAAGACGTACATGCCACAACAATTCTTTTCGAGATACAACGTGTAGTTTTGGAGATACAAGCTAATTTTGTACAATGCGTTATTTCTTCTCCTAAAGAGTTTCCAATGCGTACGTATATGTCTTTACTCTGCAAAACTGTATTTCCTTATGAAGTGGTATTCTTACATATCCTTTCGAGAGAAAACTGTCCTGTGCCTTCTCTTTTGAGGCTACACACTTAGACATACACGCAACATGAAAGCTTTTCGACTTACAACGTGTTGTTTAGGAAAAACAAGATAATTTCGCACGATGCGGGATTTCCTTAAAACGTGATTTTCTGAAAAATTTTGACGAAAGAAAATTCTCCTTTTGGTTCTCTTTAGATGCTACATGTTAAGACATACACGCCACAACAATTCTTTTCGAGATACAACGTGTAGTTTTGGAGATACAAGCTAATTTTGTACGATGCGTTATTTCTTCTCCTAAAGAGTTTCCAATGCGTACGTATATGTCTTTACTCTGCAAAACTGTATTTCCTTATGAAGTGGTATTCTTACATATCCTTTCGAGAGAAAACTGTCCTGTGCCTTCTCTTTTGAGGCTACACACTTAGACATACACGCAACATGAAAGCTTTTCGACTTACAACGTGTTGTTTAGGAAAAACAAGATAATTTCGCATGATGCGGGATTTCCTTAAAACGTGATTTTCTGAAAAATTTTGACGAAAGAAAATTCTCCTTTTGGTTCTCTTTAGATGCTACATGTTAAGACGTACACGCCACAACAATTCTTTTCGAGATACAACGTGTAGTTTTGGAGATACAAGCTAATTTTGTACGATGCGTTATTTCTTCTCCTAAAGAGTTTCCAATGCGTACGTATATGTCTTTACTCTGCAAAACTGTATTTCCTTATGAAGTGGTATTCTTACATATCCTTTCGAGAGAAAACTGTCCTGTGCCTTCTCTTTTGAGGCTACACACTTAGACATACACGCAACATGAAAGCTTTTCGACTTACAACGTGTTGTTTAGGAAAAACAAGATAATTTCGCACGATGCGGGATTTCCTTAAAACGTGATTTTCTGAAAAATTTTGACGAAAGAAAATTCTCCTTTTGGTTCTCTTTAGATGCTACATGTTAAGACGTACACGCCACAACAATTCTTTTCGAGATACAACGTGTAGTTGTGGAGATACAAGCTAATTTTGTACGATGCGTTATTTCTTCTCCTAAAGAGTTTCCAATGCGTACGTATATGTCTTTACTCTGCAAAACTGTATTTCCTTATGAAGTGGTATTCTTACATATCCTTTCGAGAGAAAACTGTCCTGTGCCTTCTCTTTTGAGGCTACACACTTAGACATACACGCAACATGAAAGCTTTTCGACTTACAACGTGTTGTTTAGGAAAAACAAGATAGTTTCGCACGATGCGGGATTTCCTTAAAACGTGATTTTCTGAAAAATTTTGACGAAAGAAAATTCTCCTTTTGGTTCTCTTTAGATGCTACATGTTAAGACGTACACGCCACAACAATTCTTTTCGAGATACAACGTGTAGTTTTGGAGATACAAGCTAATTTTGTACGATGCGTTATTTCTTCTCCTAAAGAGTTTCCAATGCGTACGTATATGTCTTTACTCTGCAAAACTGTATTTCCTTATGAAGTGGTATTCTTACATATCCTTTCGAGAGAAAACTGTCCTGTGCCTTCTCTTTTGAGGCTACACACTTAGACATACACGCAACATGAAAGCTTTTCGACTTACAACGTGTTGTTTAGGAAAAACAAGATAATTTCGCACGATGCGGGATTTCCTTAAAACGTGATTTTCTGAAAAATTTTGACGAAAGAAAATTCTCCTTTTGGTTCTCTTTAGATGCTACATGTTAAGACGTACACGCCACAACAATTCTTTTCGAGATACAACGTGTAGTTTTGGAGATACAAGCTAATTTTGTACGATGCGTTATTTCTTCTCCTAAAGAGTTTCCAATGCGTACGTATATGTCTTTACTCTGCAAAACTGTATTTCCTTATGAAGTGGTATTCTTACATATCCTTTCGAGAGAAAACTGTCCTGTGCCTTCTCTTTTGAGGCTACACACTTAGACATACACGCAACATGAAAGCTTTTCGACTTACAACGTGTTGTTTAGGAAAAACAAGATAGTTTCGCACGATGCGGGATTTCCTTAAAACGTGATTTTCTGAAAAATTTTGACGAAAGAAAATTCTCCTTTTGGTTCTCTTTAGATGCTACATGTTAAGACGTACACGCCACAACAATTCTTTTCGAGATACAACGTGTAGTTTTGGAGATACAAGCTAATTTTGTACGATGCGTTATTTCTTCTCCTAAAGAGTTTCCAATGCGTACGTATATGTCTTTACTCTGCAAAACTGTATTTCCTTATGAAGTGGTATTCTTACATATCCTTTCGAGAGAAAACTGTCCTGTGCCTTCTCTTTTGAGGCTACACACTTAGACATACACGCAACATGAAAGCTTTTCGACTTACAACGTGTTGTTTAGGAAAAACAAGATAATTTCGCACGATGCGGGATTTCCTTAAAACGTGATTTTCTGAAAAATTTTGACGAAAGAAAATTCTCCTTTTGGTTCTCTTTAGATGCTACATGTTAAGACGTACACGCCACAACAATTCTTTTCGAGATACAACGTGTAGTTTTGGAGATACAAGCTAATTTTTTACGATGCGTTATTTCTTCTCCTAAAGAGTTTCCAATGCGTACGTATATGTCTTTACTCTGCAAAACTGTATTTCCTTATGAAGTGGTATTCTTACATATCCTTTCGAGAGAAAACTGTCCTGTGCCTTCTCTTTTGAGGCTACACACTTAGACATACACGCAACATGAAAGCTTTTCGACTTACAACGTGTTGTTTAAGAAAAACAAGATAATTTCGCACGATGCGGGATTTCCTTAAAACGTGATTTTCTGAAAAATTTTGAGGAAAGAAAATTCTCCTTTTGGTTCTCTTTAGATGCTACATGTTAAGACGTACACGCCACAACAATTCTTTTCGAGATACAACGTGTAGTTTTGGAGATACAAGCTAATTTTGTACGATGCGTTATTTCTTCTCCTAAAGAGTTTCCAATGCGTACGTATATGTCTTTACTCTGCAAAACTGTATTTCCTTATGAAGTGGTATTCTTACATATCCTTTCGAGAGAAAACTGTCCTGTGCCTTCTCTTTTGAGGCTACACACTTAGACATACACGCAACATGAAAGCTTTTCGACTTACAACGTGTTGTTTAGGAAAAACAAGATAATTTCGCACGATGCGGGATTTCCTTAAAACGTGATTTTCTGAAAAATTTTGACGAAAGGAAATTCTCCTTTTGGTTCTCTTTAGATGCTACATGTTAAGACGTACACGCCACAACAATTCTTTTCGAGATACAACGTGTAGTTTTGGAGATACAAGCTAATTTTGTACGATGCGTTATTTCTTCTCCTAAAGAGTTTCCAATGCGTACGTATATGTCTTTACTCTGCAAAACTGTATTTCCTTATGAAGTGGTATTCTTACATATCCTTTCGAGAGAAAGCTGTCCTGTGCCTTCTCTTTTGAGGCTACACACTTAGACATACACGCAACATGAAAGCTTTTCGACTTACAACGTGTTGTTTAGGAAAAACAAGATAATTTCGCACGATGCGGGATTTCCTTAAAACGTGATTTTCTGAAAAATTTTGACGAAAGAAAATTCTCCTTTTGGTTCTCTTTAGATGCTACATGTTAAGACGTACACGCCACAACAATTCTTTTCGAGATACAACGTGTAGTTTTGGAGATACAAGCTAATTTTGTACGATGCGTTATTTCTTCTCCTAAAGAGTTTCCAATGCGTACGTATATGTCTTTACTCTGCAAAACTGTATTTCCTTATGAAGTGGTATTCTTACATATCCTTTCGAGAGAAAACTGTCCTGTGCCTTCTCTTTTGAGGCTACACACTTAGACATACACGCAACATGAAAGCTTTTCGACTTACAACGTGTTGTTTAGGAAAAACAAGATAATTTCGCACGATGCGGGATTTCCTTAAAACGTGATTTTCTGAAAAATTTTGACGAAAGAAAATTCTCCTTTTGGTTCTCTTTAGATGCTACATGTTAAGACGTACACGCCACAACAATTCTTTTCGAGATACAACGTGTAGTTTTGGAGATACAAGCTAATTTTGTACGATGCGTTATTTCTTCTCCTAAAGAGTTTCCAATGCGTACGTATATGTCTTTACTCTGCAAAACTGTATTTCCTTATGAAGTGGTATTCTTACATATCCTTTCGAGAGAAAACTGTCCTGTGCCTTCTCTTTTGAGGCTACACACTTAGACATACACGCAACATGAAAGCTTTTCGACTTACAACGTGTTGTTTAGGAAAAACAAGATAATTTCGCACGATGCGGGATTTCCTTAAAACATGATTTTCTGAAAAATTTTGACGAAAGAAAATTCTCCTTTTGGTTCTCTTTAGATGCTACATGTTAAGACGTACACGCCACAACAATTCTTTTCGAGATACAACGTGTAGTTTTGGAGATACAAGCTAATTTTGTACGATGCGTTATTTCTTCTCGTAAAGAGTTTCCAATGCGTACATATATGTCTTTACTCTGCAAAACTGTATTTCCTTATGAAGTGGTATTCTTACATATCCTTTCGAGAGAAAACTGTCCTGTGCCTTCTCTTTTGAGGCTACACACTTAGACATACACGCAACATGAAAGCTTTTCGACTTACAACGTGTTGTTTAGGAAAAACAAGATAATTTCGCACGATGCGGGATTTCCTTAAAACGTGATTTTCTGAAAAATTTTGACGAAAGAAAATTCTCCTTTTGGTTCTCTTTAGATGCTACATGTTAAGACATACACGCCACAACAATTCTTTTCGAGATACAACGTGTAGTTTTGGAGATACAAGCTAATTTTTTACGATGCGTTATTTCTTCTCCTAAAGAGTTTCCAATGCGTACGTATATGTCTTTACTCTGCAAAACTGTATTTCCTTATGAAGTGGTATTCTTACATATCCTTTCGAGAGAAAACTGTCCTGTGCCTTCTCTTTTGAGGCTACACACTTAGACATACACGCAACATGAAAGCTTTTCGACTTACAACGTGTTGTTTAGGAAAAACAAGATAATTTCGCACGATGCGGGATTTCCTTAAAACGTGATTTTCTGAAAAATTTTGACGAAAGAAAATTCTCCTTTTGGTTCTCTTTAGATGCTACATGTTAAGACGTACACGCCACAACAATTCTTTTCGAGATACAACGTGTAGTTTTGGAGATACAAGCTAATTTTGTACGATGCGTGATTTCTTCTCCTAAAGAGTTTCCAATGCGTACGTATATGTCTTTACTCTGCAAAACTGTATTTCCTTATGAAGTGGTATTCTTACATATCCTTTCGAGAGAAAACTGTCCTGTGCCTTCTCTTTTGAGGCTACACACTTAGACATACACGCAACATGAAAGCTTTTCGACTTACAACGTGTTGTTTAGGAAAAACAAGATAATTTCGCATGATGCGGGATTTCCTTAAAACGTGATTTTCTGAAAAATTTTGACGAAAGAAAATTCTCCTTTTGGTTCTCTTTAGATGCTACATGTTAAGACGTACACGCCACAACAATTCTTTTCGAGATACAACGTGTAGTTTTGGAGATACAAGCTAATTTTGTACGATGCGTTATTTCTTCTCCTAAAGAGTTTCCAATGCGTACGTATATGTCTTTACTCTGCAAAACTGTATTTCCTTATGAAGTGGTATTCTTACATATCCTTTCGAGAGAAAACTGTCCTGTGCCTTCTCTTTTGAGGCTACACACTTAGACATACACGCAACATGAAAGCTTTTCGACTTACAACGTGTTGTTTAGGAAAAACAAGATAATTTCGCACGATGCGGGATTTCCTTAAAACGTGATTTTCTGAAAAATTTTGACGAAAGAAAATTCTCCTTTTGGTTCTCTTTAGATGCTACATGTTAAGACGTACACGCCACAACAATTCTTTTCGAGATACAACGTGTAGTTTTGGAGATACAAGCTAATTTTTACGATGCGTTATTTCTTCTCCTAAAGAGTTTCCAATGCGTACGTATATGTCTTTACTCTGCAAAACTGTATTTCCTTATGAAGTGGTATTCTTACATATCCTTTCGAGAGAAAACTGTCCTGTGCCTTCTCTTTTGAGGCTACACACTTAGACATACACACAACATGAAAGCTTTTCGACTTACAACGTGTTGTTTAGGAAAAACAAGATAATTTCGCACGATGCGGGATTTCCTTAAAACGTGATTTTCTGAAAAATTTTGACGAAAGAAAATTCTCCTTTTGGTTCTCTTTAGATGCTACATGTTAAGACGTACACGCCACAACAATTCTTTTCGAGATACAACGTGTAGTTTTGGAGATACAAGCTAATTTTGTACGATGCGTTATTTCTTCTCCTAAAGAGTTTCCAATGCGTACGTATATGTCTTTACTCTGCAAAACTGTATTTCCTTATGAAGTGGTATTCTTACATATCCTTTCGAGAGAAAACTGTCCTGTGCCTTCTCTTTTGAGGCTACACACTTAGACATACACGCAACATGAAAGCTTTTCGACTTACAACGTGTTGTTTAGGAAAAACAAGATAATTTCGCACGATGCGGGATTTCCTTAAAACGTGATTTTCTGAAAAATTTTGACGAAAGAAAATTCTCCTTTTGGTTCTCTTTAGATGCTACATGTTAAGACGTACACGCCACAACAATTCTTTTCGAGATACAACGTGTAGTTTTGGAGATACAAGCTAATTTTGTACGATGCGTTATTTCTTCTCCTAAAGAGTTTCCAATGCGTACGTATATGTCTTTACTCTGCAAAACTGTATTTCCTTATGAAGTGGTATTCTTACATATCCTTTCGAGAGAAAACTGTCCTGTGCCTTCTCTTTTGAGGCTACACACTTAGACATACACGCAACATGAAAGCTTTTCGACTTACAACGTGTTGTTTAGGAAAAACAAGATAATTTCGCACGATGCGGGATTTCCTTAAAACGTGATTTTCTGAAAAACTTTGACGAAAGAAAATTCTCCTTTTGGTTCTCTTTAGATGCTACATGTTAAGACGTACACGCCACAACAATTCTTTTCGAGATACAACGTGTAGTTTTGGAGATACAAACTAATTTTGTACGTTGCGTTATTTCTTCTCGTAAAGAGTTTCCAATGCGTACGTATATGTCTTTACTCTGCAAAGCTGTATTTCCTTATGAAGTGGTATTCTTACATATACTTTCGAGAGAAAACTGTCCTGTGCCTTCTCTTTTGAGGCTACACACTTAGACATACACGCAACATGAAAGCTTTTCGACTTACAACGTGTTGTTTA
Source organism: Apodemus sylvaticus (assembly GCF_947179515.1). Taxonomy (NCBI): domain Eukaryota; kingdom Metazoa; phylum Chordata; class Mammalia; order Rodentia; family Muridae; genus Apodemus; species Apodemus sylvaticus. The sequence goes on from NW_026263008.1 coordinate 11,175, forward strand.
GGAAAAACAAGATAATTTCGCACGATGCGGGATTTCCTTAAAACGTGATTTTCTGAAAAATTTTGACGAAAGAAAATTCTCCTTTTGGTTCTCTTTAGATGCTACATGTTAAGACGTACACGCCACAACAATTCTTTTCGAGATACAACGTGTAGTTTTAGAGATACAAGCTAATTTTGTACGATGCGTTATTTCTTCTCCTAAAGAGTTTCCAATGCGTACGTATATGTCTTTACTCTGCAAAACTGTATTTCCTTATGAAGTGGTATTCTTACATATCCTTTCGAGAGAAAACTGTCCTGTGCCTTCTCTTTTGAGGCTACACACTTAGACATACACGCAACATGAAAGCTTTTCGACTTACAACGTGTTGTTTAGGAAAAACAAGATAATTTCGCACGATGCGGGATTTCCTTAAAACGTGATTTTCTGAAAAATTTTACGAAAGAAAATTCTCCTTTTGGTTCTCTTTAGATGCTACATGTTAAGACGTACACGCCACAACAATTCTTTTCGAGATACAACGTGTAGTTTTGGAGATACAAGCTAATTTTGTACGATGCGTTATTTCTTCTCCTAAAGAGTTTCCAATGCGTACGTATATGTCTTTACTCTGCAAAACTGTATTTCCTTATGAAGTGGTATTCTTACATATCCTTTCGAGAGAAAACTGTCCTGTGCCTTCTCTTTTGAGGCTACACACTTAGACATACACGCAACATGAAAGCTTTTCGACTTACAACGTGTTGTTTAGGAAAAACAAGATAATTTCGCACGACGCGGGATTTCCTTAAAACGTGATTTTCTGAAAAATTTTGACGAAAGAAAATTCTCCTTTTGGTTCTCTTTAGATGCTACATGTTAAGACGTACACGCCACAACAATTCTTTTCGAGATACAACGTGTAGTTTTGGAGATACAAGCTAATTTTGTACGATGCGTTATTTCTTCTCCTAAAGAGTTTCCAATGCGTACGTATATGTCTTTACTCTGCAAAACTGTATTTCCTCATGAAGTGGTATTCTTACATATCCTTTCGAGAGAAAACTGTCCTGTGCCTTCTCTTTTGAGGCTACACACTTAGACATACACGCAACATGAAAGCTTTTCGACTTACAACGTGTTGTTTAGGAAAAACAAGATAATTTCGCACGATGCGGGATTTCCTTAAAACGTGATTTTCTGAAAAATTTTGACGAAAGAAAATTCTCCTTTTGTTTCTCTTTAGATGCTACATGTTAAGACGTACACGCCACAACAATTCTTTTCGAGATACAACGTGTAGTTTTGGAGATACAAGCTAATTTTGTACGATGCGTTATTTCTTCTCCTAAAGAGTTTCCAATGCGTACGTATATGTCTTTACTCTGCAAAACTGTATTTCCTTATGAAGTGGTATTCTTACATATCCTTTCGAGAGAAAACTGTCCTGTGCCTTCTCTTTTGAGGCTACACACTTAGACATACACGCAACATGAAAGCTTTTCGACTTACAACGTGTTGTTTAGGAAAAACAAGATAATTTCGCACGATGCGGGATTTCCTTAAAACGTGATTTTCTGAAAAATTTTGACGAAAGAAAATTCTCCTTTTGGTTCTCTTTAGATGCTACATGTTAAGACGTACACGCCACAACAATTCTTTTCAAGATACAACGTGTAGTTTTGGAGATACAAGCTAATTTTGTACGCTGCGTTATTTCTTCTCCTAAAGAGTTTCCAATGCGTACGTATATGTCTTTACTCTGCAAAACTGTATTTCCTTATGAAGTGGTATTCTTACATATCCTTTCGAGAGAAAACTGTCCTGTGCCTTCTCTTTTGAGGCTACACACTTAGACATACACGCAACATGAAAGCTTTTCGACTTACAACGTGTTGTTTAGGAAAAACAAGATAATTTCGCACGATGCGGGATTTCCTTAAAACGTGATTTTCTGAAAAATTTTGACGAAAGAAAATTCTCCTTTTGGTTCTCTTTAGATGCTACATGTTAAGACGTACATGCCACAACAATTCTTTTCGAGATACAACGTGTAGTTTTGGAGATACAAGCTAATTTTGTACGATGCGTTATTTCTTCTCGTAAAGAGTTTCCAATGCGTACGTATATGTCTTTACTCTGCAAAACTGTATTTCCTTATGAAGTGGTATTCTTACATATCCTTTCGAGAGAAAACTGTCCTGTGCCTTCTCTTTTGAGGCTACACACTTAGACATACACGCAACATGAAATCTTTTCGACTTACAACGTGTTGTTTAGGAAAAACAAGGTAATTTCGCATGATGCGGGATTTCCTTAAAACGTGATTTTCTGAAAAATTTTGACGAAAGAAAATTCTCCTTTTGGTTCTCTTTAGATGCTACATGTTAAGACGTACACGCCACAACAATTCTTTTCGAGATACAACGTGTAGTTGTGGAGATACAAGCTAATTTTGTACGATGCGTTATTTCTTCTCGTAAAGAGTTTCCAATGCGTACGTATATGTCTTTACTCTGCAAAACTGTATTTCCTTATGAAGTGGTATTCTTACATATCCTTTCGAGAGAAAACTGTCCTGTGCCTTCTCTTTTGAGGCTACACACTTAGACATACACGCAACATGAAAGCTTTTCGACTTACAACGTGTTGTTTAGGAAAAACAAGATAATTTCGCACGATGCGGGATTTCCTTAAAACGTGATTTTCTGAAAAATTTTGACGAAAGAAAATTCTCCTTTTGGTTCTCTTTAGATGCTACATGTTAAGACGTACACTCCACAACAATTCTTTTCGAGATACAACGTGTAGTTTTGGAGATACAAGCTAATTTTGTACGATGCGTTATTTCTTCTCGTAAAGAGTTTCCAATGCGTACGTATATGTCTTTACTCTGCAAAACTGTATTTCCTTATGAAGTGGTATTCTTACATATCCTTTCGAGAGAAAACTGTCCTGTGCCTTCCCTTTTGAGGCTACACACTTAGACATACACGCAACATGAAAGCTTTTCGACTTACAACGTGTTGTTTAGGAAAAACAAGATAATTTCGCACGATGCGGGATTTCCTTAAAACGTGATTTTCTGAAAAATTTTGACGAAAGAAAATTCTCCTTTTGGTTCTCTTTAGATGCTACATGTTAAGACGTACACGCCACAACAATTCTTTTCGAGATACAACGTGTAGTTTTGGAGATACAAGCTAATTTTGTACGATGCGTTATTTCTTCTCCTAAAGAGTTTCCAATGCGTACGTATATGTCTTTACTCTGCAAAACTGTATTTCCTTATGAAGTGGTATTCTTACATATCCTTTCGAGAGAAAACTGTCCTGTGCCTTCTCTTTTGAGGCTACACACTTAGACATACACGCAACATGAAAGCTTTTCGACTTACAACGTGTTGTTTAGGAAAAACAAGATAATTTCGCACGATGCGGGATTTCCTTAAAACGTGATTTTCTGAAAAATTTTGACGAAAGAAAATTCTCCTTTTGGTTCTCTTTAGATGCTACATGTTAAGACGTACACGCCACAACAATTCTTTTCGAGATACAACGTGTAGTTTTGGAGATACAAGCTAATTTTGTACGATGCGTTATTTCTTCTCGTAAAGAGTTTCCAATGCGTACGTATATGTCTTTACTCTGCAAAACTGTATTTCCTTATGAAGTGGTATTCTTACATATCCTTTCGAGAGAAAACTGTCCTGTGCCTTCTCTTTTGAGGCTACACACTTAGACATACACGCAACATGAAATCTTTTCGACTTACAACGTGTTGTTTAGGAAAAACAAGGTAATTTCGCACGATGCGGGATTTCCTTAAAACGTGATTTTCTGAAAAATTTTGACGAAAGAAAATTCTCCTTTTGGTTCTCTTTAGATGCTACATGTTAAGACGTACACGCCACAACAATTCTTTTCGAGATACAACGTGTAGTTTTGGAGATACAAGCTAATTTTGTACGATGCGTTATTTCTTCTCCTAAAGAGTTTCCAATGCGTACGTATATGTCTTTACTCTGCAAAACTGTATTTCCTTATGAAGTGGTATTCTTACATATCCTTTCGAGAGAAAACTGTCCTGTGCCTTCTCTTTTGAGGCTACACACTTAGACATACACGCAACATGAAAGCTTTTCGACTTACAACGTGTTGTTTAGGAAAAACAAGATAATTTCGCACGATGCGGGATTTCCTTAAAACGTGATTTTCTGAAAAATTTTGACGAAAGAAAATTCTCCTTTTGGTTCTCTTTAGATGCTACATGTTAAGACGTACACGCCACAACAATTCTTTTCGAGATACAACGTGTAGTTTTGGAGATACAAGCTAATTTTGTACGCTGCGTTATTTCTTCTCCTAAAGAGTTTCCAATGCGTACGTATATGTCTTTACTCTGCAAAACTGTATTTCCTTATGAAGTGGTATTCTTACATATCCTTTCGAGAGAAAACTGTCCTGTGCCTTCTCTTTTGAGGCTACACACTTAGACATACACGCAACATGAAATCTTTTCGACTTACAACGTGTTGTTTAGGAAAAACAAGGTAATTTCGCACGATGCGGGATTTCCTTAAAACGTGATTTTCTGAAAAATTATGACGAAAGAAAATTCTCCTTTTGGTTCTCTTTAGATGCTACATGTTAAGACGTACACGCCACAACAATTCTTTTCGAGATACAACGTGTAGTTTTGGAGATACAAGCTAATTTTGTACGATGCGTTATTTCTTCTCCTAAAGAGTTTCCAATGCGTACGTATATGTCTTTACTCTGCAAAACTGTATTTCCTTATGAAGTGGTATTCTTACATATCCTTTCGAGAGAAAACTGTCCTGTGCCTTCTCTTTTGAGGCTACACACTTAGACATACACGCAACATGAAATCTTTTCGACTTACAACGTGTTGTTTAGGAAAAACAAGGTAATTTCGCACGATGCGGGATTTCCTTAAAACGTGATTTTCTGAAAAATTTTGACGAAAGAAAATTCTCCTTTTGGTTCTCTTTAGATGCTACATGTTAAGACGTACACGCCACAACAATTCTTTTCGAGATACAACGTGTAGTTTTGGAGATACAAGCTAATTTTGTACGATGCGTTATTTCTTCTCCTAAAGAGTTTCCAATGCGTACGTATATGTCTTTACTCTGCAAAACTGTATTTCCTTATGAAGTGGTATTCTTACATATCCTTTCGAGAGAAAACTGTCCTGTGCCTTCTCTTTTGAGGCTACACACTTAGACATACACGCAACATGAAAGCTTTTCGACTTACAACGTGTTGTTTAGGAAAAACAAGATAATTTCGCACGATGCGGGATTTCCTTAAAACGTGATTTTCTGAAAAATTTTGACGAAAGAAAATTCTCCTTTTGGTTCTCTTTAGATGCTACATGTTAAGACGTACACGCCACAACAATTCTTTTCGAGATACAACGTGTAGTTTTGGAGATACAAGCTAATTTTGTACGATGCGTTATTTCTTCTCCTAAAGAGTTTCCAATGCGTACGTATATGTCTTTACTCTGCAAAACTGTATTTCCTTATGAAGTGGTATTCTTACATATCCTTTCGAGAGAAAACTGTCCTGTGCCTTCTCTTTTGAGGCTACACACTTAGACATACACGCAACATGAAATCTTTTCGACTTACAACGTGTTGTTTAGGAAAAACAAGGTAATTTCGCACGATGCGGGATTTCCTTAAAACGTGATTTTCTGAAAAATTATGACGAAAGAAAATTCTCCTTTTGGTTCTCTTTAGATGCTACATGTTAAGACGTACACGCCACAACAATTCTTTTCGAGATACAACGTGTAGTTTTGGAGATACAAGCTAATTTTGTACGATGCGTTATTTCTTCTCCTAAAGAGTTTCCAATGCGTACGTATATGTCTTTACTCTGCAAAACTGTATTTCCTTATGAAGTGGTATTCTTACATATCCTTTCGAGAGAAAACTGTCCTGTGCCTTCTCTTTTGAGGCTACACACTTAGACATACACGCAACATGAAAGCTTTTCGACTTACAACGTGTTGTTTAGGAAAAACAAGATAATTTCGCATGATGCGGGATTTCCTTAAAACGTGATTTTCTGAAAAAATTTGACGAAAGAAAATTCTCCTTTTGGTTCTCTTTAGATGCTACATGTTAAGACGTACACGCCACAACAATTCTTTTCGAGATACAACGTGTAGTTGTGGAGATACAAGCTAATTTTGTACGATGCGTTATTTCTTCTCCTAAAGAGTTTCCAATGCATACGTATATGTCTTTACTCTGCAAAACTGTATTTCCTTATGAAGTGGTATTCTTACATATCCTTTCGAGAGAAAACTGTCCTGTGCCTTCTCTTTTGAGGCTACACACTTAGACATACACGCAACATGAAAGCTTTTCGACTTACAACGTGTTGTTTAGGAAAAACAAGATAATTTCGCACGATGCGGGATTTCCTTAAAACGTGATTTTCTGAAAAATTTTGACGAAAGAAAATTCTCCTTTTGGTTCTCTTTAGATGCTACATGTTAAGACGTACACGCCACAACAATTCTTTTCGAGATACAACGTGTAGTTTTGGAGATACAAGCTAATTTTGTACTATGCGTTATTTCTTCTCGTAAAGAGTTTCCAATGCGTACGTATATGTCTTTACTCTGCAAAACTGTATTTCCTTATGAAGTGGTATTCTTACATATCCTTTCGAGAGAAAACTGTCCTGTGCCTTCTCTTTTGAGGCTACACACTTAGACATACACGCAACATGAAAGCTTTTCGACTTACAACGTGTTGTTTAGGAAAAACAAGATAATTTCGCACGATGCGGGATTTCCTTAAAACGTGATTTTCTGAAAAATTTTGACGAAAGAAAATTCTCCTTTTGGTTCTCTTTAGATGCTACATGTTAAGACGTACACGCCACAACAATTCTTTTCGAGATACAACGTGTAGTTTTGGAGATACAAGCTAATTTTGTACGATGCGTTATTTCTTCTCGTAAAGAGTTTCCAATGCGTACGTATATGTCTTTACTCTGCAAAACTGTATTTCCTTATGAAGTGGTATTCTTACATATCCTTTCGAGAGAAAACTGTCCTGTGCCTTCTCTTTTGAGGCTACACACTTAGACATACACGCAACATGAAAGCTTTTCGACTTACAACGTGTTGTTTAGGAAAAACAAGGTAATTTCGCACGATGCGGGATTTCCTTAAAACGTGATTTTCTGAAAAATTTTGACGAAAGAAAATTCTCCTTTTGGTTCTCTTTAGATGCTACATGTTAAGACGTACACGCCACAACAATTCTTTTCGAGATACAACGTGTAGTTTTGGAGATACAAGCTAATTTTGTACGATGCGTTATTTCTTCTCCTAAAGAGTTTCCAATGCGTACGTATATGTCTTTACTCTGCAAAACTGTATTTCCTTATGAAGTGGTATTCTTACATATCCTTTCGAGAGAAAACTGTCCTGTGCCTTCTCTTTTGAGGCTACACACTTAGACATACACGCAACATGAAAGCTTTTCGACTTACAACGTGTTGTTTAGGAAAAACAAGATAATTTCGCACGATGCGGGATTTCCTTAAAACGTGATTTTCTGAAAAATTTTGACGAAAGAAAATTCTCCTTTTGGTTCTCTTTAGATGCTACATGTTAAGACGTACACGCCACAACAATTCTTTTCGAGATACAACGTGTAGTTTTGGAGATACAAGCTAATTTTGTACGATGCGTTATTTCTTCTCCTAAAGAGTTTCCAATGCGTACGTATATGTCTTTACTCTGCAAAACTGTATTTCCTTATGAAGTGGTATTCTTACATATCCTTTCGAGAGAAAACTGTCCTGTGCCTTCTCTTTTGAGGCTACACACTTAGACATACACGCAACATGAAAGCTTTTCGACTTACAACGTGTTGTTTAGGAAAAACAAGATAATTTCGCACGATGCGGGATTTCCTTAAAACGTGATTTTCTGAAAAATTTTGACGAAAGAAAATTCTCCTTTTGGTTCTCTTTAGATGCTACATGTTAAGACGTACACGCCACAACAATTCTTTTCGAGATACAACGTGTAGTTTTGGAGATACAAGCTAATTTTGTACGCTGCGTTATTTCTTCTCCTAAAGAGTTTCCAATGCGTACGTATATGTCTTTACTCTGCAAAACTGTATTTCCTTATGAAGTGGTATTCTTACATATCCTTTCGAGAGAAAACTGTCCTGTGCCTTCTCTTTTGAGGCTACACACTTAGACATACACGCAACATGAAAGCTTTTCGACTTACAACGTGTTGTTTAGGAAAAACAAGATAATTTCGCACGATGCGGGATTTCCTTAAAACGTGATTTTCTGAAAAATTTTGACGAAAGAAAATTCTCCTTTTGGTTCTCTTTAGATGCTACATGTTAAGACGTACACGCCACAACAATTCTTTTCGAGATACAACGTGTAGTTTTGGAGATACAAGCTAATTTTGTACGATGCGTTATTTCTTCTCGTAAAGAGTTTCCAATGCGTACGTATATGTCTTTACTCTGCAAAACTGTATTTCCTTATGAAGTGGTATTCTTACATATCCTTTCGAGAGAAAACTGTCCTGTGCCTTCTCTTTTGAGGCTACACAGGTAGACATACACGCAACATGAAAGCTTTTCGACTTACAACGTGTTGTTTAGGAAAAAAGATAATTTCGCACGATGCGGGATTTCCTTAAAACGTGATTTTCTGAAAAATTTTGACGAAAGAAAATTCTCCTTTTGGTTCTCTTTAGATGCTACATGTTAAGACGTACACGCCACAACAATTCTTTTCGAGATACAACGTGTAGTTTTGGAGATACAAGCTAATTTTGTACGATGCGTTATTTCTTCTCGTAAAGAGTTTCCAATGCGTACGTATATGTCTTTACTCTGCAAAACTGTATTTCCTTATGAAGTGGTATTCTTACATATCCTTTCGAGAGAAAACTGTCCTGTGCCTTCTCTTTTGAGGCTACACAGGTAGACATACACGCAACATGAAAGCTTTTCGACTTACAACGTGTTGTTTAGGAAAAACAAGATAATTTCGCACGATGCGGGATTTCCTTAAAACGTGATTTTCTGAAAAATTTTGACGAAAGAAAATTCTCCTTTTGGTTCTCTTTAGATGCTACATGTTAAGACGTACACGCCACAACAATTCTTTTCGAGATACAACGTGTAGTTTTGGAGATACAAGCTAATTTTGTACGATGCGTTATTTCTTCTCGTAAAGAGTTTCCAATGCGTACGTATATGTCTTTACTCTGCAAAACTGTATTTCCTTATGAAGTGGTATTCTTACATATCCTTTCGAGAGAAAACTGTCCTGTGCCTTCTCTTTTGAGGCTACACACTTAGACATACACGCAACATGAAAGCTTTTCGACTTACAACGTGTTGTTTAGGAAAAACAAGATAATTTCGCACGATGCGGGATTTCCTTAAAACGTGATTTTCTGAAAAATTTTGACGAAAGAAAATTCTCCTTTTGGTTCTCTTTAGATGCTACATGTTAAGACGTACACGCCACAACAATTCTTTTCGAGATACAACGTGTAGTTTTGGAGATACAAGCTAATTTTGTACGATGCGTTATTTCTTCTCGTAAAGAGTTTCCAATGCGTACGTATATGTCTTTACTCTGCAAAACTGTATTTCCTTATGAAGTGGTATTCTTACATATCCTTTCGAGAGAAAACTGTCCTGTGCCTTCTCTTTTGAGGCTACACACTTAGACATACACGCAACATGAAAGCTTTTCGACTTACAACGTGTTGTTTAGGAAAAACAAGGTAATTTCGCACGATGCGGGATTTCCTTAAAACGTGATTTTCTGAAAAATTTTGACGAAAGAAAATTCTCCTTTTGGTTCTCTTTAGATGCTACATGTTAAGACGTACACGCCACAACAATTCTTTTCGAGATACAACGTGTAGTTTTGGAGATACAAGCTAATTTTGTACGATGCGTTATTTCTTCTCCTAAAGAGTTTCCAATGCGTACGTATATGTCTTTACTCTGCAAAACTGTATTTCCTTATGAAGTGGTATTCTTACATATCCTTTCGAGAGAAAACTGTCCTGTGCCTTCTCTTTTGAGGCTACACACTTAGACATACACGCAACATGAAAGCTTTTCGACTTACAACGTGTTGTTTAGGAAAAACAAGATAATTTCGCACGATGCGGGATTTCCTTAAAACGTGATTTTCTGAAAAATTTTGACGAAAGAAAATTCTCCTTTTGGTTCTCTTTAGATGCTACATGTTAAGACGTACACGCCACAACAATTCTTTTCGAGATACAACGTGTAGTTTTGGAGATACAAGCTAATTTTGTACGATGCGTTATTTCTTCTCGTAAAGAGTTTCCAATGCGTACGTATATGTCTTTACTCTGCAAAACTGTATTTCCTTATGAAGTGGTATTCTTACATATCCTTTCGAGAGAAAACTGTCCTGTGCCTTCTCTTTTGAGGCTACACACTTAGACATACACGCAACATGAAAGCTTTTCGACTTACAACGTGTTGTTTAGGAAAAACAAGATAATTTCGCACGATGCGGGATTTCCTTAAAACGTGATTTTCTGAAAAATTTTGACGAAAGAAAATTCTCCTTTTGGTTCTCTTTAGATGCTACATGTTAAGACGTACACGCCACAACAATTCTTTTCGAGATACAACGTGTAGTTTTGGAGATACAAGCTAATTTTGTACGATGCGTTATTTCTTCTCGTAAAGAGTTTCCAATGCGTACGTATATGTCTTTACTCTGCAAAACTGTATTTCCTTATGAAGTGGTATTCTTACATATCCTTTCGAGAGAAAACTGTCCTGTGCCTTCTCTTTTGAGGCTACACAGGTAGACATACACGCAACATGAAAGCTTTTCGACTTACAACGTGTTGTTTAGGAAAAAAGATAATTTCGCACGATGCGGGATTTCCTTAAAACGTGATTTTCTGAAAAATTTTGACGAAAGAAAATTCTCCTTTTGGTTCTCTTTAGATGCTACATGTTAAGACGTACATGCCACAACAATTCTTTTCGAGATACAACGTGTAGTTTTGGAGATACAAGCTAATTTTGTACGATGCGTTATTTCTTCTCCTAAAGAGTTTCCAATGCGTACGTATATGTCTTTACTCTGCAAAACTGTATTTCCTTATGAAGTGGTATTCTTACATATCCTTTCGAGAGAAAACTGTCCTGTGCCTTCTCTTTTGAGGCTACACAGGTAGACATACACGCAACATGAAAGCTTTTCGACTTACAACGTGTTGTTTAGGAAAAACAAGATAATTTCGCACGATGCGGGATTTCCTTAAAACGTGATTTTCTGAAAAATTTTGACGAAAGAAAATTCTCCTTTTGGTTCTCTTTAGATGCTACATGTTAAGACGTACACGCCACAACAATTCTTTTCGAGATACAACGTGTAGTTTTGGAGATACAAGCTAATTTTGTACGATGCGTTATTTCTTCTCGTAAAGAGTTTCCAATGCGTACGTATATGTCTTTACTCTGCAAAACTGTATTTCCTTATGAAGTGGTATTCTTACATATCCTTTCGAGAGAAAACTGTCCTGTGCCTTCTCTTTTGAGGCTACACACTTAGACATACACGCAACATGAAATCTTTTCGACTTACAACGTGTTGTTTAGGAAAAACAAGGTAATTTCGCACGATGCGGGATTTCCTTAAAACGTGATTTTCTGAAAAATTTTGACGAAAGAAAATTCTCCTTTTGGTTCTCTTTAGATGCTACATGTTAAGACGTACACGCCACAACAATTCTTTTCGAGATACAACGTGTAGTTTTGGAGATACAAGCTAATTTTGTACGATGCGTTATTTCTTCTCCTAAAGAGTTTCCAATGCGTACGTATATGTCTTTACTCTGCAAAACTGTATTTCCTTATGAAGTGGTATTCTTACATATCCTTTCGAGAGAAAACTGTCCTGTGCCTTCTCTTTTGAGGCTACACACTTAGACATACACGCAACATGAAAGCTTTTCGACTTACAACGTGTTGTTTAGGAAAAACAAGATAATTTCGCACGATGCGGGATTTCCTTAAAACGTGATTTTCTGAAAAATTTTGACGAAAGAAAATTCTCCTTTTGGTTCTCTTTAGATGCTACATGTTAAGACGTACACGCCACAACAATTCTTTTCGAGATACAACGTGTAGTTTTGGAGATACAAGCTAATTTTGTACGATGCGTTATTTCTTCTCCTAAAGAGTTTCCAATGCGTACGTATATGTCTTTACTCTGCAAAACTGTATTTCCTTATAAAGTGGTATTCTTACATATCCTTTCGAGAGAAAACTGTCCTGTGCCTTCTCTTTTGAGGCTACACACTTAGACATACACGCAACATGAAAGCTTTTCGACTTACAACGTGTTGTTTAGGAAAAACAAGATAATTTCGCACGATGCGGGATTTCCTTAAAACGTGATTTTCTGAAAAATTTTGACGAAAGAAAATTCTCCTTTTGGTTCTCTTTAGATGCTACATGTTAAGACGTACACGCCACAACAATTCTTTTCGAGATACAACGTGTAGTTTTGAAGATACAAGCTAATTTTGTAAGATGCGTTATTTCTTCTCGTAAAGAGTTTCCAATGAGTACGTATATGTCTTTACTCTGCAAAACTGTATTTCCTTATGAAGTGGTATTCTTACATATCCTTTCGAGAGAAAACTGTCCTGTGCCTTCTCTTTTGAGGCTACACACGTAGACATACACGCAACATGAAAGCTTTTCGACTTACAACGTGTTGTTTAGGAAAAACAAGATAATTTCGCACGATGCGGGATTTACTTAAAACGTGATTTTCTGAAAAATTTTGACGAAAGAAAATTCTTCTTTTGGTTCTCTTTAGATGCTACATGTTAAGACGTACACGCCACAACAATTCTTTTCGAGATACAACGTGTAGTTTTGGAGATACAAGCTAATTTTGTACGATGCGTTATTTCTTCTCGTAAAGAGTTTCCAATGCGTGCGTATATGTCTTTACTCTGCAAAACTGTATTTCCTTATGAAGTGGTATTCTTACATATCCTTTCGAGAGAAAACTGTCCTGTGCCTTCTCTTTTGAGGCTACACACTTAGACATACACGCAACATGAAAGCTTTTCGACTTACAACGTGTTGTTTAGGAAAAACAAGATAATTTCGCACGATGCGGGATTTCCTTAAAACGTGATTTTCTGAAAAATTTTGACGAAAGAAAATTCTCCTTTTGGTTCTCTTTAGATGCTACATGTTAAGACGTACACGCCACAACAATTCTTTTCGAGATACAACGTGTAGTTTTGGAGATACAAGCTAATTTTGTACGATGCGTTATTTCTTCTCCTAAAGAGTTTCCAATGCGTACGTATATGTCTTTACTCTGCAAAACTGTATTTCCTTATGAAGTGGTATTCTTACATATCCTTTCGAGAGAAAACTGTCCTGTGCCTTCTCTTTTGAGGCTACACAGGTAGACATACACGCAACATGAAAGCTTTTCGACTTACAACGTGTTGTTTAGGAAAAACAAGATAATTTCGCACGATGCGGGATTTCCTTAAAACGTGATTTTCTGAAAAATTTTGACGAAAGAAAATTCTCCTTTTGGTTCTCTTTAGATGCTACATGTTAAGACGTACACGCCACAACAATTCTTTTCGAGATACAACGTGTAGTTTTGGAGATACAAGCTAATTTTGTACGATGCGTTATTTCTTCTCCTAAAGAGTTTCCAATGCGTACGTATATGTCTTTACTCTGCAAAACTGTATTTCCTTATGAAGTGGTATTCTTACATATCCTTTCGAGAGAAAACTGTCCTGTGCCTTCTCTTTTGAGGCTACACAGGTAGACATACACGCAACATGAAAGCTTTTCGACTTACAACGTGTTGTTTAGGAAAAACAAGATAATTTCGCACGATGCGGGATTTCCTTAAAACGTGATTTTCTGAAAAATTTTGACGAAAGAAAATTCTCCTTTTGGTTCTCTTTAGATGCTACATGTTAAGACGTACACGCCACAACAATTCTTTTCGAGATACAACGTGTAGTTTTGGAGATACAAGCTAATTTTGTACGATGCTTTATTTCTTCTCGTAAAGAGTTTCCAATGCGTACGTATATGTCTTTACTCTGCAAAACTGTATTTCCTTATGAAGTGGTATTCTTACATATCCTTTCGAGAGAAAACTGTCCTGTGCCTTCTCTTTTGAGGCTACACACTTAGACATACACGCAACATGAAAGCTTTTCGACTTACAACGTGTTGTTTAGGAAAAACAAGATAATTTCGCACGATGCGGGATTTCCTTAAAACGTGATTTTCTGAAAAATTTTGACGAAAGAAAATTCTCCTTTTGGTTCTCTTTAGATGCTACATGTTAAGACGTACACGCCACAACAATTCTTTTCGAGATACAACGTGTAGTTTTGGAGATACAAGCTAATTTTGTACGATGCGTTATTTCTTCTCGTAAAGAGTTTCCAATGCGTACGTATATGTCTTTACTCTGCAAAATTGTATTTCCTTATGAAGTGGTATTCTTACATATCCTTTCGAGAGAAAACTGTCCTGTGCCTTCTCTTTTGAGGCTACACAGGTAGACATACACGCAACATGAAAGCTTTTCGACTTACAACGTGTTGTTTAGGAAAAACAAGATAATTTCGCACGATGCGGGATTTCCTTAAAACGTGATTTTCTGAAAAATTTTGACGAAAGAAAATTCTCCTTTTGGTTCTCTTTAGATGCTACATGTTAAGACGTACACGCCACAACAATTCTTTTCGAGATACAACGTGTAGTTTTGGAGATACAAGCTAATTTTGTACTATGCGTTATTTCTTCTCGTAAAGAGTTTCCAATGCGTACGTATATGTCTTTACTCTGCAAAACTGTATTTCCTTATGAAGTGGTATTCTTACATATCCTTTCGAGAGAAAACTGTCCTGTGCCTTCTCTTTTGAGGCTACACACTTAGACATACACGCAACATGAAAGCTTTTCGACTTACAACGTGTTGTTTAGGAAAAACAAGATAATTTCGCACGATGCGGGATTTCCTTAAAACGTGATTTTCTGAAAAATTTTGACGAAAGAAAATTCTCCTTTTGGTTCTCTTTAGATGCTACATGTTAAGACGTACACGCCACAACAATTCTTTTCGAGATACAACGTGTAGTTTTGGAGATACAAGCTAATTTTGTACGATGCGTTATTTCTTCTCGTAAAGAGTTTCCAATGCGTACGTATATGTCTTTACTCTGCAAAACTGTATTTCCTTATGAAGTGGTATTCTTACATATCCTTTCGAGAGAAAACTGTCCTGTGCCTTCTCTTTTGAGGCTACACACGTAGACATACACGCAACATGAAAGCTTTTCGACTTACAACGTGTTGTTTAGGAAAAACAAGATAATTTCGCACGATGCGGGATTTCCTTAAAACGTGACAACACATTGTAACTCGAAAAGCTTTGGTGTTGCGTGTATGTCAAAGCGTGTAGCCTCAAAAGAGAACGCACAGGAGAGTTTTCTCTCGAAAGAATAGGTAAGAATATCACTTTATAAGGAAGTACAGTGTTGCTGAGTAAAGACAAAAACGTACATATTGGAAACCCTTAAACTTTACGAGATGAAATAAAGCATCGTACAAAATTAGCTTGTAACTCCTAAACAACACATTGTTACTCGAAAGGATTTGGTGTGGCCTGTACGTCTAAACGTGTAGCCTCAAAAGAGAACCCACAGGACAATTTTCTTTCTTCAAAATTTGTCAGAAAACCAAGTTTTAAGGAAATCCCGCATTGTGAGAAATTATCTTGTTCTTCCTAAACAACACGTTTTAACTCGAAAAGCTTAGGTGTTGTGTGTATATCTAAGCGTATAGCCTCAAAAGAGAACGCACAGGAGAGTTTTCTCTCGAAAGAATAAGTAAGAATACCACGTTATAAGGAAATACAGGGTTGCAAAGTAAAGACAAATACATATGTATTGGAAACACTTTATGAGAGAAATAACGCATCATGCAAAATTAGCTTGTATGTCCTAAACAACAAGTTGTAACTTGAAAACATTTGGTGTGCCGTGTATGTCTAAACATGTAGCCTCCAAAGAGAACCCCCAGTAGAATTTTCTTTCGTCAAAATTTTTCAGAAAACCACGTTTTAAGGAAATCCCGCATTGTGCGAAATTATCTTGTTTTTCATAAACAACACATTGTAACTCGAAAAGCTTTGGTGTTGCATGTATGTCTAAGCGTGTAGCCTCAAAAGAGAACGCACAGGAGAGGTTTCTCTCGAAAGAATATGTAAGAATACCACGTTATAAAGAAACACAGTGCTGCAGAGTAAAGACAAATACATAAGTAAGGGAAACACTTTACGAGAAGAAATAATGCATGGTACAAAATTAGCTTGTATCTCCTAAACAACAAGATAAAACTAAAAAATATTTGGTGTGGCGTGTATGTCTAAACGTTTAGCTTCAAAGGAGAACCCACAGGAGAATTTTCTTTCGTCAAAATTTGTCAGAAAACCACGTTTTAAGGAAATCCAGCATTGTGCTAAATTATCTTGTTTTTCTTAACAACACGTTGTAACTCGAAAAGCTTTGGTGTTGCGTGTATGTCTAAGCATGTAGCCTCAAAAGAGAACGCACAGGAGAGTTTTCTCTCAAAAGAATATGTAAGGATGCCACGTTATAAGGAAATACAGTGTTGCAGAGTAAAGACAAATACGTACATATTGGAAACACTTTATAAGAGAAATAACGCTTCTTGCCAAATTAGCTTGTATGTCCTAAACAACACGTTGTAACTCGAAAAGATTTGGTGTGGCGTGTACGTTTAAATGTGTAGCCTCAAAAGAGTACCCACAGGAGAGTTTTATTTCGTCAAAATTTGCCAGAAAACCACGTTTTAAGGAAATCCCGCATCGTGCGAAATTATGTTGTTTTTCATAAACAACACGTTGTAACTCGAAAAGCTTTGGTGTTGCGTGTTTGTCTAAGCATGTAGCCTCAAAGGAGAACGCACAGGAGAGTTTTCTATCGAAAGAATATGCAAGAAAACCACGTTATAAGGAAATACAGTGTTGCAGAGTAAAGGCAAATATGTACGTTATGGAAACACTTAAACTTCATGAGAAGAAATAACGCATCGTAAAAAATTAGCATGTATCTCATAAACAACACGTTGTAACTCGAAAAGATTTGGTGTGGCGTGTACGGCTAAATGTGTAGCCTCAAAAGAGAACCCACAGGAGTATTTTCTTTCCTCAAAATTTGTAAGAAAACCACATTTTAAGGAAATCCCGCATTGTGCTAATTTATCTTGTTTTTCCTAAACAACACATTGTAACTCGAAAAGCTTTGGTGTTACGTGTATGTCAAAGCGTGTAGCCTCAAAAGAGAATGCACAGGAGAATTTTCTCTCGAAAGAATATGTAAGAATACCATGTTATAAGGAAATACAGTGTTGCAGAGCAAAGACAAATACGTACTTATTGGAAACACTTTATGAGAGAAATAACGCATCTTGCAAAATTAACTTGTATGTCCTAAACAACATGTTGTAACTCGAAAAGAACACACAGGAGAGTTTTCTCTCGAAAGAATATGTAAGAATACCACGTTATAAGGAAATACAGTGTTGCAGTGTAAAGACAAATACGTACTTATTTGAAACACTTAAACTTTACGAGAAGAAATAAGGCATCGTACAAAATTAGTTTTGGTGTGGTGTGTACGTCTAAACGTGTAGCCTCAAAAGAGAACCCACAGGATAATTTTCTTTCGTCAAAATTTGAGAGAAAACCACGTTTTAAGGAAATCCCTTATTGAGTTACAACATGTTGTTTAGGAAAATCAAGATAATTTTGCACGATGCGGGATTTCCTTAATACGTGGCTTTCTGACAAATTTTGACCAAAGAAAATTCTCCTATGGGTTCTCTTTTGAGGCTACACATTTAGACGTACAGGCCACACCAAATCTTTTTAAGTTACAACGCGTTGTTTAGGAGATACAAGCTAATTTTGTGCGATGCGTTATTTCTTCTCGTAAAGTGTTTCCAATACGTGCGTATTTGTCTTTACTCTGCAACACTGTATTTCCTAATAACGTGGTATTCTTATATATTCTTTCGAGAGAAAACTCTCCTTTGCGTTCTCTTTTGAGGCTACACGCTTAGAAATACACGCAACACCAAAGCTTTTCGAGTTACAACGTGTTGTTTAGGAAAAACAAGATGATTTCGCACGATGCGGGATTTCATTAAAACATGGTTTTCTGACAAATATTGACGAAAGAAAACTCTCCTGTGGGTTCTCTTTTGAGGCTACACGTTTAGACGTACATGCCACACCAAATCCTTTCGAGTTACAACGTGTTGTTTAGGAGATACAAGCTAATTTTTTAAGATGCGTTATTTCTCTCATAAAGTGTTTCCAATACGTACGTATTTGTCTTTACTCTGCCACACTGTATTTCCTTATAACGTGGTATTCTTACATATTCTTTCGAGAGAAAACTCTCCTGTGCGTTCTCCTTTGGGGCTACACGCTTAGACATACACCCAACACCAAAGCTTTTTGAGTTACAACGTGTTGTTTAGGAAGAACAAGATAATTTCTCACGATGCGGGATTTCCGTAATACGTGGTTTTCTGACAAATTTAGACGAAAGAAAATAGTCCTGTGGGTTCTCTTTTGAAGCTACACGTTTAGACGTACAGGCCACACCAAATCTTTTCGAGATACCACGTGTTGTTTAGGAGATACAAGCTAATTTTGTACGATGCTTTATTTCATCTCGTAAAATTTAAGGGTTTCCAATACATACATATTTGTCTTTACTCTGCAACACTGTATTTCCTTATAACGTGGTATTCTTACATATTCTTTCGAGAGAAAACTATCCTGTGCGTTCTCTTTGGAGGCTACATGCTTAGACATACACGCAACACCAAAGCTTTTTGAGTTACAACGTGTTGATTAGGAAAAACAAGATAATTTCGCAAGATGCGGGATTTCCTTAAAACGTGATTTTCTGACAAATTTTGACGTAAGAAAATTCTCCTGTGGGTTCTCTTTTGAGGCTACACATTTAGACTACACGCCACAACAAATCTTTTTGAGTTACCTCGTGTTGTTTAGGAGATACAAGATAATTTTGTACCATGCGTTATTTCTTCTCATAATATGTTTCCAATACGTATGTATTTGTCTTTACTCTGCAGCAATATATTTCCTTATAACATGGTATTCTTACATATTCTTTCGAGAGAAAACTCTCCTGTGCATTCTCTTTTGAGGCTACACGCTTAGACACACACCCAACACCAAAGCTTTTCGAGTTACAATGTTTTGTTTATGAAAAACAAGATAATTGCGCACGATGCGGGATTTCCTTTAAACGTAGTTTTCTGACAAATTTTGACGAAAGAAAATTCTCTTGTGGGTTCTCTTTTGAGGCTACACGTTTAGAGGTACACACCACACCAAATCTTTTCGAGTTACAACGTGTTGTTTAGGATATACAAGCTAATTTTGTACCATGCGTTATTTCTTCTCATAAAGTTTTTCCAATAAGTAAGTATTTGTCTTTTCTCTGCAACACTGTATTTCCTTATAACGTGGTATTCTTACATATTCTTTCGAGAGAAAACTCTCCTGTGCATTCTCTTTTGAGGATACACGCTTAGACATACAGGCAACACCAAAGCATTTCGAGTTAGAACGTGTTGTTTAGGAAAAACAAGATAATTTCGCACGATGCGGGAATTCCTTAAAACGTGGTTTTCTGACAAATTTTGACGAAAGAAAATTCTTCTGAGGGTTTTCATTTGAGGCTACACGTTTAGACTTACACGCCACACCAAATCTTTTCGAGTTACAACGTGTTGTTTAGGAGATACAAGCTAATTTTTTACGATACTTTATATCTTCTCGTAAAGTTTAAGTGTTTCCAAAAGGTACGTATGTATCTTTAATTTGCCACAATGTATTTCCATATAACGTGGTATTTTTACATACTCGTTCGAGAGAAATCTCTCCTTTCCGTTCTCTTTTGAGGCTACATGCTTAGACATACACGCAACATCAAAGATTTTCGAGTTACAATGTGTTGTTTAGGAAAAACAAGATAGTTTCGCACGATGTGGGATTTCCTTAATAAGTGGTTTTCTGACAAATTTTGACGAAAGAAAATTCTCCTGTGTGTTCTCTTTTGAGGCTACACGTTTAGACGTGCATGCCACACCAAATCTTTTCGAGTTAACGTGTTGTTTAGGAGATACAAACTAATTTTTTACGATGCGTTATTTCTTCTCATAAAGTGTTTCAAATACATACGTATTTGTCTTTACTCTGCAAAACTGTATTTCCTTATAATGTTGTATTCTTACATGTTCCTTCGAGAGAAAACTCTCCTGTGCGTTCTCTTTTGAGGCTACACGCTTAAACATACAAGCAACATCAAAGCTTTTCGAGTTACAACATGTTGTTTAGGAAAAAAAAAGATAATTTCGCACGATGAGTGATTTCCTTAAAACATGGTTTTCTGACAAATTTTAACGAAAAACAATTCTCCTGTGGGTTCTTTTTTGAGGCTACATGTTTAGACGTACATGCCACACCCAATCTTTTCGAGTTACAACGTGTTGTTTAGGAGATAGAAGCTAATTTTGTACGATGCATTATTTCTTCTCTAAAGTGTTTCCAATACGTACGTATTTGCCTTTAGTCTGCAACACTGTATTTCCTTATAACGTGGTATTCTTATATCTTCTTTCGAGAGAAAACTCTCCTGTGCGTCCTCTTTTGAGGCTACACGCTTAGACATACACGCAACACCAAAGCTTTTCGCGTTACAACGTGTTGTTTAGGAAAAACAAGATAATTTCGCACGATGAGGGATTTCCTTAATACGTGGTTTTCTGACAAATTTTGACCAAAGAAAATTCTCCTATGGGTTCTCTTTTGAGACTACACGTTAAGACGTACAGGCCACACCAAATCTTTTTAAGTTACAACGTGTTGGTTAGGAGATACAAGCTAATTTTGTACGATGCGTTATTTCTTCTCGTAAAGTTTTTCCAATAAGTAAGTATTTGTCTTTACTCAGCAACACTGTATTTCCTTATAACATGGTATTCTTACATATTTTTTCGAGAGAAAACTCTCCTGTGCATTCTCATTTGAGGCTACAGGCTTAGACATACAAGCAACAGCAAAGAGTTTCGAGTTACAACGTGTTGTTTAGGAAGAACAAGGTAATTTCTCACGATGCGGGAATTCCTTAAAACGTGGTTTTCTGACAAATTTTGACGAAAGAATATTCTCCTGTGGGTTCTCTTTTGAGGCTACACGTTTAGACGTACACGCCACACCAAATCTTTTTGAGTTACAACTTGTTGTTCAGGAGATACAAGCTAATTTTTTTACGATGCGTTATTTCTTCTCATAATGTTTAAGTGTTTCCAATACGTATGTATTTGCCTTTATTCTGCAACACTGTATTTCCTTATAATGTGGTATTCTTACATATTCTTTCGAGAGAAAACTCTCCTGTGCGTTCTCTTTGGAGGCTACACGCTTAGACATTCACGCAACACCAAACTTTTCGAGTTACAACGTGCTGTTTAGGAAAAACAAGATAATTTCGCATGATGCGGGATTTCCTTAAAACGTGGTTTTCTGACAAATTTTGACAAAAGAAAATTCTCCTGTGGGTTCTCTTTTGAGGCTACACGTTTAGACGTACACGCCACACCAAATCCTTTCGAGTTATAACGTGTTGTTTAGGATATACAAGCTAATTTTGTACTATGTTTTATTTCTTCTCGTAAAGTTTAAGTGTTTCCAATAAGTATGTATTTGTCTTTACTCCGCAACACTGTATTTCCTTATAACGTGGTATTCCTACATATTCTTTCGGGAGAAAACTCTCCTGTGCATTCTCGTTTGAGGCTACACGCTTAGACATATACGCAACACCAAAGCTTTTCGAGTTACAACATGTTGTTTAGGAAAAACAAGATAATTTCGCACGATGCAGGATTTCCTTAAAACGTGGTTTCCTGACAAATTTTGACGAAAGAAAACTCTCCTGTGGGTTCTCCTTTGAGGCTACACATTTAGTCGTACACGCCACACCAAATCTTTTCGAGTTACAACGTGTTGTTTAGAAGATACAAGCTAATTTTGCATGATGCGTTATTTCTTCTCGTAAAGTGTTTCCTATAAGTACATATTTGTCTATACTCTGCAACACTGTATTTCCTTATAACGTGGTATTCTTACATATTCTTTCGAGAGAAAACTATACTGTGCGTTCTCTTTGGAGGCTACACGCTTAGACATACAAGCAACACCAAAGCTTTTCGAGTTACAACGTGTTGATTAGGAAAAACAAGATAATTTCGCACAATGAGGGATTTACGTAAAATGTGGTTTTCTGACAAATTTTGACGTAAGAAAATTCTCCTGTGGGTTCTCTTTTGAGGCTACACATTTAGACGTACACGCCACACCAAATCTTTTTGAGTTACCACGTGTTGTTTAGGAGATACAAGCAAATTTTGTACCATGCGTTATTTCTTCTCATAATATATTTCCAATACGTATGTATTTGTCTTTACTCTGCAGCAATATATTTCCTTATAACGTGGTATTCTTACATATTCTTTCGAGAGAAAACTCTCCTGTGCATTCTCTTTTGAGGCTACACGCTTACACATACACCCAACACCAAAGCTTTTCGAGTTACAATGTTTTGTTTATGAAAAACAAGATAATTGCGCACAATGCGGGATTTCCTTAAAACGTGGTTTTCTGACAAATTTTGACGAAAGAAAATTCTCCTGTGGGTTCTCTTTTGAGGCTACATGTTTAGACGTACACGCCACACCAAATCTTTTCGAGTTACAACGTGTTGTTTAGGAGATACAAGCTAATTTTGTACCATGCGTTATTTCTTCTCATAAAGTTTTTCCAATAAGTAAGTATTTGTCTTTACTCTGCAACACTGTATTTCCTTATAACGAGGTATTCTTACATATTCTTTCGAGAGAAAACTCTCCTGTGCGTTCTCATTTGAGGCTACACGCTTAGACATATACGCAACACCAAAGCTTTTCGAGTTACAACATGTTGTTTAGGAAAAACAAGATAATTTCGCACGATGCAGGATTTCCTTAAAACGTGGTTTCCTGACAAAATTTGACGAAAGAAAACTCTCCTGTGGGTTCTCCTTTGAGGCTACACATTTAGTCGTACACACCACACCAAATCTTTTCGAGTTACAACGTGTTGTTTAGAAGATACAAGCTAATTTTGCATGATGCGTTATTTCTTCTCGTAAGTGTTTCCTATAAGTACATATTTGTCTATACTCTGCAACACTGTATTTCCTTATAACGTGGTATTCTTACATATTCTTTCGAGAGAAAACTATACTGTGCGTTCTCTTAGGAGGCTACACGCTTAGACATACAAGCAACACCAAAGCTTTTCGAGTTACAACGTGTTGTTTAGGAAAAACAAGATAATTTCGCACAATGAGGGATTTACTTAAAATGTGGTTTTCTGACAAATTTTGACGTAAGAAAATTCTCCTGTGGGTTCTCTTTTGAGGCTACACATTTAGACGTACACGCCACACCAAATCTTTTTGAGTTACCACGTGTTGTTTAGGAGATACAAGCAAATTTTGTACCATGCGTTATTTCTACTCATAATATATTTCCAATACGTATGTATTTGTCTTTACTCTGCAGCAATATATTTCCTTATTACGTGGTATTCTTACATATTCTTTCGAGAGAAAACTCTCCTGTGCATTCTCTTTTGAGGCTACACGCTTACACATACACCCAACACCAAAGCTTTTCGAGTTACAATGTTTTGTTTATGAAAAACAAGATAATTGCGCACAATGCGGGATTTCCTTAAAACGTGGTTTTCTGACAAATTTTGACGAAAGAAAATTCTCCTGTGGGTTCTCTTTTGAGGCTACATGTTTAGACGTACACGCCACACCAAATCTTTTCGAGTTACAACGTGTTGTTTAGGAGATACAAGCTAATTTTGTACCATGCGTTATTTCTTCTCATAAAGTTTTTCCAATAAGTAAGTATTTGTCTTTACTCTGCAACACTGTATTTCCTTATAACGTGGTATTCTTACATATTCTTTCGAGAGAAAACTCTCCTGTGCGTTCTCATTTGAGGCTACACGCTGAGACATACACCCAACAGCAAAGCTTTTCGAGTTACAACGTGTTGTTTAGGAAAAACAAGATAATTTCGCACGATGCGGGAATTACTTAAAACGTGGTTTTCTGACAAATTTTGACGAAAGAAAATTCTCCTGTGGGTTTTCATTTGAGGCTAAACGTTTAGACGTACACGCCACACCAAATGTTTTCGAGTTAAAACGTGTTGTTTAGGAGATACAAGCTAATTTTTTACGATGCTTTATATCTTCTTGTAAAGTTTAAGTGTTTCCAAAACGAACATATTTATCTTTAATTTGCCACAATGTATTTCCTTATAACGTGGTATTCTTACATACTCGTTCGAGAGAAATCTCTCCTGTGTGTTCTTTTTTGAGGCTACATGCTTAGGCATACACGCAACACCAAAGATTTTCGAGTTACAATGTGTTGTTTAGGAAAAACAAGATAGTTTCGCACGATGCGGGATTTCCTTAATAAGTGGTTTTCTGACAAATTTTGAGGAAAGAAAATTCTCCTGGGGGTTCTCTTTTGAGGCTACACGTTTAGACGTACATGCCACACCAAATCTTTTCGAGTTACAACGTGTTGTTTAGGAGATAAAAACTATTTTTTTGCGATGCGTTATTTCTTCTCATAGAGTGTTTCAAATACCTACGTATTTGTCTTTAATCTGCAAAACTGTATTTCCTTATAATCTGGTATTCTTACATGTTCTTTCGAGAGAAAACTCTCCTGTGCGTTCTCTTTTGAGGCTACACGCTTAGACATACACGCAACATCAAAGCTTTTCGAGTTACAACGTGTTGTTTAGGAAAAACAAGATAATTTCGCACGATGAGTGATTTCCTTAAAATATGGATTTCTGACAAATTTTAACGAACAAAAATTCTCCTGTGGGTTCTATTTTGAGGCTACACGTTTAGACATACACGCCCCACCAAATCTTTTCGAGTTACAATGTGTTGTTTAGGAGATACAAGCTAATTTTGTAAGATGCGTTATTTCTTCTCGTAAAGTGTTTCCAATAAGTACGTATTTGCCTTTAGTCTGCAACACTGTATTTCCTTATAACGTGGTATTCTTACATATTCTTTCGAGAGAAAACTCTCCTGTGCGTCCTCTTTTGAGGCTACACGCTTTGACATACACGCAACACCAAAGCTTTTCGCATTACAACGTGTTGTTTAGGAAAAACAAGATAATTTCGCACGATGAGGGATTTCCTTAATACGTGGTTTTCTGACAAATTTTGACAAAAGAAATTTCTCCTATTGGTTCTCTTTTGAGACTACACGTTTAGACGTACAGGCCACACCAAATCTTTTTAAGTTTCAACGTGTTGTTTAGGAGATACAAGCTAATTTTGTACCATGCGTTATTTCTTCTCATAAAGTTTTTCCAATAAGTAATTATTTGTCTTTACTCTGCAACACTGTATTTCCTTATAACGTGGTATTCTTACATATTCTTTCGAGAGAAAACTCTCCTGTGCGTTCTCATTTGAGGCTACCCGCTGAGACATACACGCAACAGCAAAGCTTTTCGAGTTACAACGTGTTGTTTAGGAAAAACAAGATAATTTCTCACGACGCGGGATTTCCTTAAAACGTGGTTTTCTGACAAATTTTGACGAAAGAAAATTCTCCTGTGGGTTCTCTTTTAAGGCTAAACGATTAGACGTACACGCCACACCAAATCTTTTTGAGTTACAACTTGTTGTTTAGGAGAATCAAGCTAATTTTTTTACGATGAATTATTTCTTCTCGTAAAGTTTAAGTGTTTCCAATACATATGTATTTGCCTCTACTCTGCAACACTGTATTTCCTTATAACGTGGTATTCTTACATATTCTTTCGAGAGAAAACTCTCCTGTGCGTTCTCTTTGGAGGCTACACACTTAGACATTCACGCAACACCAAAGCTTTTCGAGTTACAACGTGTTGTTTAGGAAAAACAAGATAATTTCGCATGATGCGGGATTTCCTTAAACGTGGTTTTCTGACAAATTTTGACGAAAGAAAATTCTCCTGTGGGTTCTCTTTTGAGGCTTCACGTTTAGATGTACACGCCACACCAAATCCTTTCGAGTTATAACGTGTTGTTTAGGATATACAAGCTAATATTGTACTATGTGTTTTTTCTTCTCGTAAAGCTTAAGTGTTTCCAATAAGTATGTATTTGTCTTTACTCTGCAACACTGTATTTCCTTATAACGTAGTATTCCTACATATTCTTTCGGGAGAAAACTCTCCTGTGCGGTCTCTTTTGAGGCTACACGTTTAGACGTACATGCCACACCAAATCTTTTTGAGTTACAACTTGTTGTTTAGCAGATACAAGCTAATTTTTTAACGATGAATTATTTCTTCTCGTAAAGTTTAAGTGTTTCCAATATGTATATATTTGCCTCTACTCTGCAACACTGTATTTCCTTATAACGTGGTATTCTTACATATTCTTTCGAGAGAAAACTCTCCTGTGCGTTCTCTTTGGAGGCTACACGCTTAGACATTCACGCAACACCAAAGCTTTTCGAGTTACAACGTGTTGTTTAGGAAAAACAAGATAATTTCGCATGATGCGGGATTTCCTTAAAACGTGGTTTTCTGACAAATTTTGATGAAACAAAATTCTCCTGTGGGTTCTCTTTTGAGGCTACACGTTTAGACGTACACGCCACACCAAATCCTTTCGAGTTATAACGTGTTGTTTAGGATATACAAACTAATTTTTACTATGTGTTATTTCTTCTCGTAAAGCTTAAGTGTTTCCAATAAGTATGCATTTGTCTTTACTCTGCAACACTGTATTTCCTTATAACGTGGTATTCCTACATATTCTTTCGGAAGAAAACTCTCCTGTGCGTTCTCTTTTGAGGCTACACGCTTAGACATACACGCAACACCAAAGCTTTTCGAGTTACAACATGTTTTTTAGGAAAAACAAGATAATTTCGCACGATGCGGTATTTCCTTAAAATGTGGTTTTCTAACAAATTTTGACGAAAGAACACTCTCCTGTGGGTTCTCTTTTGAGGCTACACGTTTAGACATACACGCCACACCAAATCTTGTCGAGTTACAACGTGTTGTTTAGGAGATACAAGCTAATTTTGCATGATGCGTTATTTCTTCTCCTAAAGTGTTTCCAATAAGTACGTATTTGTCTAAACTCTGCAACACTGTATTTCCTTATAACGTGGTATTCTTACATATTCTTTCGAGAGAAAACTATCCTGTGCGTTCTGTTTGGAGGCTACACGCTTAGACATACACGCAACACCAAAGCTTTTCGAGTTACAACGTGTTGATTAGGAAAAACAAGATAATTTCGCACGATGCGGGATTTCTTTAAAACGTAGTTTTCTGACAAATTTTGACGTAAGAAAATTCTCCTGTGGGTTCTCTTTTGAGGCTACACGTTTAGATGTACATGCCACACCAAATCATTTTGAGTTACCACGTGTTGTTTCGGAGATACAAGCTAATTTTTACCATGCGTTATTTCTTCTCATAATGTGTTTCCAATACGTACGTATTTGTCTTTACTCTGCAGCAATATATTTCCTTATAACGTGGTATTCTTACATATTCCTTCGAGAGAAAACTCTCCTGTGCATTCCCTTTTGAGGCTACACGCTTAGGCATACACGCAACACCAAAGCTTTTCTAGTTTCAACGTGTTGATAAGGAAAAACAATATAATTTCGCAGGATGCGGGATTTACTTAAAACGTGGTTTTCTGACAAATTCTGAGGAAAGAAAACTCTCCTGTGGGTTCTCTTTTGAGGCTACACTTTTAGACGTACACGCCACACCAAATCTTTTCGAGTTACAACGTGTTGTTTAGGACATACAAGCTAATTTTGCAAGATGCGTTATTTCTCTCATAAAGTGCTTCCATTATGTACGTATTTGTCTTTACTCTGCCACACTGTATTTCCTTATAACGTGGTATTCTTACATATTCTTTCGAGAGAAAATTCTCCTGTGGGTTCTCTTTTGAGGCTACACCTTTAGATGTAAACACTACACCAAATCCTTTCGAGTTACAACGTGTTGTTCAGGAGATACAAGCTAATTTTTTACTTTGCGTTATTTCTTCTTGTAAAGTGTTTCCAATACGTACATATTTGTCTTTACTCTGCAACACTGTTTTTCCATATAACGTGGTATTCTTACATATTCTTTCGAGAGAAAACTCTCCTGTGCGTTCTCTTTTGAGGCTACATTCTTAGACATACACCCAATACCAAAGCTTTTCGAGTTACAACGTGTTGTTTAGGAAAAACAAGATAATTTCTCAAGATGTGGGATTTCCTTAAAACGTGGTTTTCTGACAAATTTTGACCAAAGAAAATTCTCTTGTGGGTTCTCCTATAAGGCTACACGTTTAAACGTACACGCCACACCAAATCTTTTCGAGTTACGACGTGTTGTTTAGGAGAAACAAGCTAATTTCATACGATGCGATATTTCGTCTTGTAAACTGTTTCCAATACATATGTATTTGTCTTTATTCTGCAACACTGTATTTCCTTATAACTTGGTATTCTTACATATTCTTTCGAGAGAAAACTCTCCTGTGCATTCACTTTTGAGCCTACACGCTTAGACATACACGCTACACCAAAGCTTTTCGAGTTACAACTTGTTGATTAGGAAAAACAAGATAATTTCGCACGATGCGGGATTTCCTTAAAATGTGGTTTTCTGACAAATTTTGACCAAAGAAAATTCTCCTGTGTATTCTCTTTAGAGGCTACACGTTTAGACGTACACGCCACACCAAATCTTTTCGAGTTACAACGTGCTTTTTAGGAAATACAAGCTAATTTTGTACAATGCATTACTTCTTCTTGTAAAGTGTTTCCAATATGTATGTATCTGTCTTTACTCTGCAACACTGTATTTCCTTATAACGTGGTATTCTTACATATTCTTTCTAGAGAAAACTCTCCTGTGCGTTCTCTTTTGAGGCTACACGCTTAGACATGCACACAGCACCAACGCTTTTCGAGTCACAACGTGTTGTTTAGGAAAAACAAGATAATTTCGCACGAAGTGAGATTTCCTTAATACGTGGTTTTCTGACAAATTTTGACCAAAGAAAATTCTCCTGTGGGTTCTCTTTTCAGGCTAAACGTTTAGAAGTACACACCACACCAAATTTTTTCGACTTACAACGTGTTGTTTAGGAGATACAAGCTAATTTTGTACGATGCGTTATTTCTTCTCATAAAGTGTTTCCAATACGTATATATTTGTCTTTACTCTGCAACATTGTATTTCCTTATAACGTGGTATTCTTATATATTCTTTCGAGAGAAAACTCTCCTGTGCGTTCTCTTTGAGGCCACATGTTTAGAACGACACGCAACACCAAAGCTTTTCGAGTTAAAACGTGTTGTTTAGGAAGAACAAGATAATTTCGCACGATGCGGGATTTCCTTAAAACGTGGTTTTCTGACAAATTTTGACGAAAGAAAATTCTCCTGTGGGTTCTCTTTTGAGTCTACACGTTTCAACGTACATGCCACACCAAATCTCTTCGAGTTACAACGTGTTGTTTAGGAAATACAAGCTAATTTTGTACGATGTATTATTCCTTCTCGTAAAGTGTTTCCAATACGTATGTATCTGTCTTTACTCTGCAACACTGTATTTCGTTATAACGTGGTATTCTTACATATTCTTTCGAGAGAATACTCTACTGTGCGTTCTCTTTTAGGCTACACGCTTAGACATACACGCAACACCAAAGCTTTTCGAGTTACAACATGTTGTTTAGGAAAAACAAAATAATTTCGCACGATGCTGGATTTCCTTAAAACGTGGTTTCTGAAAAAATATTGACGAAGGAAAATACTCCTGTGGGTTCTGTTTTGAGGCTACACGTTTAGATGTAATCACCACATCAAATCCTTTTGAGTCACAACGTGTTGTTTAGGAGATACAAGCTAATTTTGAACCATGTGTTATTTCTTCTCGTAAAGTGTTTCCAATACGTACATATTTGTCTTTACTCTGCAACACTGTATTTCCATATAACGTGGTATTCTTACATATTCTTTCGAGAGAAACCTCTCCTGTGTGTTCTCTTTTGAGGCTACATGCTTAGACATACACGCAACTCCAAAGCTTTTCGAGTTACAACGTGTTGTTTTGGAAAAACAAAATAATTACGCACAATGCAGGATTTCCTTAACACGTGGTTTTCTGAAAAATTTTGACGAAAGAAAATTCTCCTGTGGGTTCTCTTTTGAGGCTACACGTTTAGACGTACACGCCACACCAAATCTTTTCGAGTTACAACATGTAGTTTTGGAGATACAAGCTAATATTGTACGATGCGTTATTTCTTCTCGTAAAGTGTTTCCAATACGTACGTATTTGTTTTTACTCTGCAACACTGTATTTCTTATAATGTGGTATTCTTACATATTCTTTCGAGAGAAAACTCTCCTGTGCGTTCTCTTTAGAGGCCACACTTTTAGACATACATGCAACCCTAAAGCTTTTCGAGTTACAACGTGTTGTTTAGGAAAAACAAGATAATTTAGCATGATGCGGGATTTCCTTAAAACGTGGTTTTCTGAAAAAATTTTGACGAAAGAAAATTCTCCTGTGGGTTCTCTTTTGAGGCTACACGTTTAGATGTAAACACCAAACCAAACCTTTTCGAGTTACAACGTGTTGTTTAGGAGATACAAGCTAATTTTTTACAATGTGTTATTTCTTCTCATAAAGTGTTTCCAATATATACTTATTGGTCTTTACTCTGCAACACTATATTTCCAAATAACTTGGTATTCTTACATATTCTTTGGAGAGAAAACTCTCCTGTGTGTTCTCTTTTGAGGCTACACGCTTAGACATACACGAAACACCAATGCTTTTCGAGTTACAACGTGTTGTTTAGGAAAAACAAGATAATTTCGCATGATGCGGGATTTCCTTAAAACGTGGTTTTCTGACAAATTTTGATGAAAGAAAATTCTCCTGAGGGTTCCCTTTTAAGGCTACACGTTTAGACGTACACGCCACACCAAATCTTTTCAAGTTACAACGTGTTGTTTAGGAGATACAAGCTAGTTTTGTACGATACATTATTTCTTCTCTTAAAGTGTTTCCAATAAGTACCTATTTGTCTTTACTCTGCAACACTGTATTTCCTTATAACGTGGTATTCTTACATATTCTTTCGAGAGAAAACTTTCCTGTGTGTTCTCTTTTGAGGCTACACGCTTAGACATACACGCAGCACCAAAGCTTTTCGAGTCACAACGTGTAGTTTAGGAAAAACAAGATAATTTCGCACGATGCGGGATTTCCTTAATACGTGGTTTTCTGACAAATTTTGACCAAAAAAAATTCTCCTGTGGGTTCTCTTTTGAGGCTACATGTTTAGACATACACGCCACACCAAATCATTTCGAGTTACAAAGTGTTGTTTAGGAGATACAAGCTAATTTTGTACGATTCGTTACTTCTTCTCGTAAAGTGTTTCCAATACGTACGTATTTGTCTTTACTCTGCAACACTGTATTTCCTTATAATGTGGTATTCTTATATATTCTTTCGAGAGAAAACTCTCCTGTGCGTTCTCTTTGAGGCCACAGGTTAAACATACACGCAACACCAAAGCTTTTCGAGTTAAAACGTGTTGTTTAGGAAAAACAAGATAATTTCGCACGATGCGGAATTTCCTTAAAATGTGGTTTTCTGACAAATTTTGACGAAAGAAAATTCTCCTGTGGTTTCTCTTTTGAGGCTACACATTTCAACGTACACGCCACACCAAATCTTTTCGAGTTACAACGTGTTGTTTAGGAGATACAAGCTAGTTTTGTACGATACATTATTTCTTCTCTTAAAGTGTTTCCAATAAGTACCTATTTGTCTTTACTCTGCAACACTGTATTTCCTTATAACGTGGTATTCTTACATATTCTTTCGAGAGAAAACTTTCCTGTGTGTTCTCTTTTGAGGCTACACGCTTAGACATACACGCAGCACCAAAGCTTTTCGAGTCACAACGTGTAGTTTAGGAAAAACAAGATAATTTCGCACGATGCGGGATTTCCTTAATACGTGGTTTTCTGACAAATTTTGACCAAAAAAAATTCTCCTGTGGGTTCTCTTTTGAGGCTACATGTTTAGACATACACGCCACACCAAATCATTTCGAGTTACAAAGTGTTGTTTAGGAGATACAAGCTAATTTTGTACGATTCGTTACTTCTTCTCGTAAAGTGTTTCCAATACGTACGTATTTGTCTTTACTCTGCAACACTGTATTTCCTTATAATGTGGTATTCTTATATATTCTTTCGAGAGAAAACTCTCCTGTGCGTTCTCTTTGAGGCCACAGGTTAAACATACACGCAACACCAAAGCTTTTCGAGTTAAAACGTGTTGTTTAGGAAAAACAAGATAATTTCGCACGATGCGGAATTTCCTTAAAATGTGGTTTTCTGACAAATTTTGACGAAAGAAAATTCTCCTGTGGTTTCTCTTTTGAGGCTACACATTTCAACGTACACGCCACACCAAATCTTTTCGAGTTACAACGTGTTGTTTAGGAAATACAAGCTAATTTTGTACGATGTATTATTCCTTCTCGTAAAGTGTTTCCAATACATATGTATCTGTCTTTACTCTGCAACACTGTATTTCCTTATAACGTGGTATTCTTACATATTCGTTCGAGAGAATACTCTACTGTACATTCTCTTTTGAGTCTACACGCTTAGACATACACGGAACACCAAAGCTTTTCGAGTTACAACGTGTTGTTTAGGAAAAACAAAATAATTTCCCTCGATGATGGATTTCCATAAAACGTGGTTTTCTGAAAAAAAATTGACGAAGGAAAATACTCCTGTGGGTTCTCTTTTGAGGCTACATGTTTAGATGTAATCACCACATCGAATCCTTTTGAGTCACAACGTTTTGTTTAGGAGATACAGGCTAATTTTGTACCATGCGTTATTTCGTCTTGTAAAGTGTTTCCAATATGCACATATTTGTCTTTACTCTGCAACACTGTATTTCCATATAACGTGGTATTCTTAAATATTCTTTCGAGAGAAACCTCTCCTGTGCGTTCTCTTTTGAGGCTGCACGCTTAGACATACACGCAACACCAAAGCTTTTCGAGTTACAAGGTATTGTTTTGGAAAAACAAAATAATTTCGCACGATGCGGGATTTCCTTAAAACGTGGTTTTCTGAAAAATTTTGACGAACGAAAATTCTCCTGTGGGTTCTCTTTTGAGGCTACACGTTTAGACGTTCACGCCACACCAAATCCTTTCGAGTTACAACGTGTTGTTTAGGAGATACAAGCTAATTTTGTAGATGCGTTATTTCTTCTCGTAAAGTGTTTACAATATGTACGTATTTGTCTTTACTCTGCAACACTGTATTTCCTTATAACGTGGTATTCTTACATATTCTTTGGAGAGAAAACTCTCCTGTGCGTTCTCTTTAGAGGCCACACGTTTAGACATACACGCAACCCCAAAGCTTTTCGAGTTAAAACGTGTTGTTTAGGAAAAACAAGATAATTTCGCACGATGCGGAAT
This sequence comes from Apodemus sylvaticus, assembly GCF_947179515.1. NCBI lineage: Eukaryota > Metazoa > Chordata > Mammalia > Rodentia > Muridae > Apodemus > Apodemus sylvaticus. Next base: position 45,049 of record NW_026263008.1, read on the forward strand.
TTCCTTAAAATGTGGTTTTCTGACAAATTTTGACGAAAGAAAATTCTCCTGTGGTTTCTCTTTTGAGGCTACACATTTCAACGTACACGCCACACCAAATCTTTTCGAGTTACAACGTGTTGTTTAGGAAATACAAGCTAATTTTGTACGATGTATTATTCCTTCTCGTAAAGTGTTTCCAATACATATGTATCTGTCTTTACTCTGCAACACTGTATTTCCTTATAACGTGGTATTCTTACATATTCGTTCGAGAGAATACTCTACTGTACATTCTCTTTTGAGTCTACACGCTTAGACATACACGGAACACCAAAGCTTTTCGAGTTACAACGTGTTGTTTAGGAAAAACAAAATAATTTCCCTCGATGATGGATTTCCATAAAACGTGGTTTTCTGAAAAAAAATTGACGAAGGAAAATACTCCTGTGGGTTCTCTTTTGAGGCTACATGTTTAGATGTAATCACCACATCGAATCCTTTTGAGTCACAACATTTTGTTTAGGAGATACAGGCTAATTTTGTACCATGCGTTATTTCGTCTTGTAAAGTGTTTCCAATATGCACATATTTGTCTTTACTCTGCAACACTGTATTTCCATATAACGTGGTATTCTTAAATATTCTTTCGAGAGAAACCTCTCCTGTGCGTTCTCTTTTGAGGCTGCACGCTTAGACATACACGCAACACCAAAGCTTTTCGAGTTACAAGGTATTGTTTTGGAAAAACAAAATAATTTCGCACGATGCGGGATTTCCTTAAAACGTGGTTTTCTGAAAAATTTTGACGAACGAAAATTCTCCTGTGGGTTCTCTTTTGAGGCTACACGTTTAGACGTTCACGCCACACCAAATCCTTTCGAGTTACAACGTGTTGTTTAGGAGATACAAGCTAATTTTGTAGATGCGTTATTTCTTCTCGTAAAGTGTTTACAATATGTACGTATTTGTCTTTACTCTGCAACACTGTATTTCCTTATAACGTGGTATTCTTACATATTCTTTGGAGAGAAAACTCTCCTGTGCGTTCTCTTTAGAGGCCACACGTTTAGACATACACGCAACCCCAAAGCTTTTCGAGTTAAAACGTGTTGTTTAGGAAAAACAAGATAATTTCGCACGATGCGGAATTTCCTTAAAATGTGGTTTTCTGACAAATTTTGACGAAAGAAAATTCTCCTGTGGGTTCTCTTTTGAGGCTACATGTTTAGACGTACACGCCACACCAAATCTTTTCGAGTTACAACGTGTTGTTTAGGAGATACAAGCTAATTTTGTACCATGCGTTATTTCTTCTCATAAAGTTTTTCCAATAAGTAAGTATTTGTCTTTACTCTGCAACACTGTATTTCCTTATAACGAGGTATTCTTACATATTCTTTCGAGAGAAAACTCTCCTGTGCGTTCTCATTTGAGGCTACACGCTTAGACATATAGGCAACACCAAAGCTTTTCGAGTTACAACATGTTGTTTAGGAAAAACAAGATAATTTCACACGATGCAGGATTTCCTTAAAACGTGGTTTCCTGACAAATTTTGACGAAAGAAAACTCTCCTGTGGGTTCTCCTTTGAGGCTACACATTTAGTCGTACACACCACAGCAAATCTTTTCGAGTTACAACGTGTTGTTTAGAAGATACAAGCTAATTTTGCATGATGCGTTATTTCTTCTCGTAAGTGTTTCCTATAAGTACATATTTGTCTATACTCTGCAACACTGTATTTCCTTATAACGTGGTATTCTTACATATTCTTTCGAGAGAAAACTATACTGTGCGTTCTCTTTGGAGGCTACACGCTTAGACATACAAGCAACACCAAAGCTTTTCGAGTTACAACGTGTTGTTTAGGAAAAACAAGATAATTTCGCACAATGAGGGATTTACTTAAAATGTGGTTTTCTGACAAATTTTGACGTAAGAAAATTCTCCTGTGGGTTCTCTTTTGAGGCTACACATTTAGACGTACACGCCACACCAAATCTTTTTGAGTTACCACGTGTTGTTTAGGAGATACAAGCAAATTTTGTACCATGCGTTATTTCTTCTCATAATATATTTCCAATACGTATGTATTTGTCTTTACTCTGCAGCAATATATTTCCTTATTACGTGGTATTCTTACATATTCTTTCGAGAGAAAACTCTCCTGTGCATTCTCTTTTGAGGCTACACGCTTACACATACACCCAACACCAAAGCTTTTCGAGTTACAATGTTTTGTTTATGAAAAACAAGATAATTGCGCACAATGCGGGATTTCCTTAAAACGTGGTTTTCTGACAAATTTTGACGAAAGAAAATTCTCCTGTGGGTTCTCTTTTGAGGCTACATGTTTAGACGTACACGCCACACCAAATCTTTTCGAGTTACAACGTGTTGTTTAGGAGATACAAGCTAATTTTGTACCATGCGTTATTTCTTCTCATAAAGTTTTTCCAATAAGTAAGTATTTGTCTTTACTCTGCAACACTGTATTTCCTTATAACGTGGTATTCTTACATATTCTTTCGAGAGAAAACTCTCCTGTGCGTTCTCATTTGAGGCTACACGCTGAGACATACACCCAACAGCAAAGCTTTTCGAGTTACAACGTGTTGTTTAGGAAAAACAAGATAATTTCGCACGATGCGGGAATTACTTAAAACGTGGTTTTCTGACAAATTTTGACGAAAGAAAATTCTCCTGTGGGTTTTCATTTGAGGCTAAACGTTTAGACGTACACGCCACACCAAATGTTTTCGAGTTAAAACGTGTTGTTTAGGAGATACAAGCTAATTTTTTACGATGCTTTATATCTTCTTGTAAAGTTTAAGTGTTTCCAAAACGAACATATTTATCTTTAATTTGCCACAATGTATTTCCTTATAACGTGGTATTCTTACATACTCGTTCGAGAGAAATCTCTCCTGTGTGTTCTTTTTTGGGGCTACATGCTTAGGCATACACGCAACACCAAAGATTTTCGAGTTACAATGTGTTGTTTAGGAAAAACAAGATAGTTTCGCACGATGCGGGATTTCCTTAATAAGTGGTTTTCTGACAAATTTTGAGGAAAGAAAATTCTCCTGGGGGTTCTCTTTTGAGGCTACACGTTTAGACGTACATGCCACACCAAATCTTTTCGAGTTACAACGTGTTGTTTAGGAGATAAAAACTAATTTTTTGCGATGCGTTATTTCTTCTCATAGAGTGTTTCAAATACCTACGTATTTGTCTTTAATCTGCAAAACTGTATTTCCTTATAATCTGGTATTCTTACATGTTCTTTCGAGAGAAAACTCTCCTGTGCGTTCTCTTTTGTGGCTACACGCTTAGACATACACGCAACATCAAAGCTTTTCGAGTTACAACGTGTTGTTTAGGAAAAACAAGATAATTTCGCACGATGAGTGATTTCCTTAAAATATGGATTTCTGACAAATTTTAACGAACAAAAATTCTCCTGTGGGTTCTATTTTGAGGCTACACGTTTAGACATACACGCCCCACCAAATCTTTTCGAGTTACAATGTGTTGTTTAGGAGATACAAGCTAATTTTGTAAGATGCGTTATTTCTTCTCGTAAAGTGTTTCCAATAAGTACGTATTTGCCTTTAGTCTGCAACACTGTATTTCCTTATAACGTGGTATTCTTACATATTCTTTCGAGAAAAAACTCTCCTGTGCGTCCTCTTTTGAGGCTACACGCTTAGACATACACGCAACACCAAAGCTTTTCGCATTACAACGTGTTGTTTAGGAAAAACAAGATAATTTCGCACGATGAGGGATTTCCTTAATACGTGGTTTTCTGACAAATTTTGACAAAAGAAATTTCTCCTATTGGTTCTCTTTTGAGACTACACGTTTAGACGTACAGGCCACACCAAATCTTTTTAAGTTTCAACGTGTTGTTTAGGAGATACAAGCTAATTTTGTACCATGCGTTATTTCTTCTCATAAAGTTTTTCCAATAAGTAATTATTTGTCTTTACTCTGCAACACTGTATTTCCTTATAACGTGGTATTCTTACATATTCTTTCGAGAGAAAACTCTCCTGTGCGTTCTCTTTGGAGGCTACACACTTAGACATTCACGCAACACCAAAGCTTTTCGAGTTACAACGTGTTGTTTAGGAAAAACAAGATAATTTCGCATGATGCGGGACTTCCTTAAACGTGGTTTTCTGACAAATTTTGACGAAAGAAAATTCTCCTGTGGGTTCTCTTTTGAGGCTTCACGTTTAGATGTACACGCCACACCAAATCCTTTCGAGTTATAACGTGTTGTTTAGGATATACAAGCTAATATTGTACTATGTGTTTTTTCTTCTCGTAAAGCTTAAGTGTTTCCAATAAGTATGTATTTGTCTTTACTCTGCAACACTGTATTTCCTTATAACCTAGTATTCCTACATATTCTTTCGGGAGAAAACTCTCCTGTGCGGTCTCTTTTGAGGCTACACGTTTAGACGTACATGCCACACCAAATCTTTTTGAGTTACAACTTGTTGTTTAGCAGATACAAGCTAATTTTTTAACGATGAATTATTTCTTCTCGTAAAGTTTAAGTGTTTCCAATATGTATATATTTGCCTCTACTCTGCAACACTGTATTTCCTTATAACGTGGTATTCTTACATATTCTTTCGAGAGAAAACTCTCCTGTGCGTTCTCTTTGGAGGCTACACGCTTAGACATTCACGCAACACCAAAGCTTTTCGAGTTACAACGTGTTGTTTAGGAAAAACAAGATAATTTCGCATGATGCGGGATTTCCTTAAAACGTGGTTTTCTGACAAATTTTGATGAAACAAAATTCTCCTGTGGGTTCTCTTTTGAGGCTACACGTTTAGACGTACACGCCACACCAAATCCTTTCGAGTTATAACGTGTTGTTTAGGATATACAAACTAATTTTTACTATGTGTTATTTCTTCTCGTAAAGCTTAAGTGTTTCCAATAAGTATGCATTTGTCTTTACTCTGCAACACTGTATTTCCTTATAACGTGGTATTCCTACATATTCTTTCGGAAGAAAACTCTCCTGTGCGTTCTCTTTTGAGGCTACACGCTTAGACATACACGCAACACCAAAGCTTTTCGAGTTACAACATGTTTTTTAGGAAAAACAAGATAATTTCGCACGATGCGGTATTTCCTTAAAATGTGGTTTTCTAACAAATTTTGACGAAAGAACACTCTCCTGTGGGTTCTCTTTTGAGGCTACACGTTTAGACATACACGCCACACCAAATCTTGTCGAGTTACAACGTGTTGTTTAGGAGATACAAGCTAATTTTGCATGATGCGTTATTTCTTCTCCTAAAGTGTTTCCAATAAGTACGTATTTGTCTAAACTCTGCAACACTGTATTTCCTTATAACGTGGTATTCTTACATATTCTTTCGAGAGAAAACTATCCTGTGCGTTCTGTTTGGAGGCTACACGCTTAGACATACACGCAACACCAAAGCTTTTCGAGTTACAACGTGTTGATTAGGAAAAACAAGATAATTTCGCACGATGCGGGATTTCTTTAAAACGTAGTTTTCTGACAAATTTTGACGTAAGAAAATTCTCCTGTGGGTTCTCTTTTGAGGCTACACGTTTAGATGTACATGCCACACCAAATCATTTTGAGTTACCACGTGTTGTTTCGGAGATACAAGCTAATTTTTACCATGCGTTATTTCTTCTCATAATGTGTTTCCAATACGTACGTATTTGTCTTTACTCTGCAGCAATATATTTCCTTATAACGTGGTATTCTTACATATTCCTTCGAGAGAAAACTCTCCTGTGCATTCCCTTTTGAGGCTACACGCTTAGGCATACACGCAACACCAAAGCTTTTCTAGTTTCAACGTGTTGATAAGGAAAAACAATATAATTTCGCAGGATGCGGGATTTACTTAAAACGTGGTTTTCTGACAAATTCTGAGGAAAGAAAACTCTCCTGTGGGTTCTCTTTTGAGGCTACACTTTTAGACGTACACGCCACACCAAATCTTTTCGAGTTACAACGTGTTGTTTAGGACATACAAGCTAATTTTGCAAGATGCGTTATTTCTCTCATAAAGTGCTTCCATTATGTACGTATTTGTCTTTACTCTGCCACACTGTATTTCCTTATAACGTGGTATTCTTACATATTCTTTCGAGAGAAAATTCTCCTGTGGGTTCTCTTTTGAGGCTACACCTTTAGATGTAAACACTACACCAAATCCTTTCGAGTTACAACGTGTTGTTCAGGAGATACAAGCTAATTTTTTACTTTGCGTTATTTCTTCTTGTAAAGTGTTTCCAATACGTACATATTTGTCTTTACTCTGCAACACTGTTTTTCCATATAACGTGGTATTCTTACATATTCTTTCGAGAGAAAACTCTCCTGTGCGTTCTCTTTTGAGGCTACATTCTTAGACATACACCCAATACCAAAGCTTTTCGAGTTACAACGTGTTGTTTAGGAAAAACAAGATAATTTCTCAAGATGTGGGATTTCCTTAAAACGTGGTTTTCTGACAAATTTTGACCAAAGAAAATTCTCTTGTGGGTTCTCCTATAAGGCTACACGTTTAAACGTACACGCCACACCAAATCTTTTCGAGTTACGACGTGTTGTTTAGGAGAAACAAGCTAATTTCATACGATGCGATATTTCGTCTTGTAAACTGTTTCCAATACATATGTATTTGTCTTTATTCTGCAACACTGTATTTCCTTATAACTTGGTATTCTTACATATTCTTTCGAGAGAAAACTCCCCTGTGCATTCACTTTTGAGCCTACACGCTTAGACATACACGCTACACCAAAGCTTTTCGAGTTACAACTTGTTGATTAGGAAAAACAAGATAATTTCGCACGATGCGGGATTTCCTTAAAATGTGGTTTTCTGACAAATTTTGACCAAAGAAAATTCTCCTGTGTATTCTCTTTAGAGGCTACACGTTTAGACGTACACGCCACACCAAATCTTTTCGAGTTACAACGTGCTTTTTAGGAAATACAAGCTAATTTTGTACAATGCATTACTTCTTCTTGTAAAGTGTTTCCAATATGTATGTATCTGTCTTTACTCTGCAACACTGTATTTCCTTATAACGTGGTATTCTTACATATTCTTTCTAGAGAAAACTCTCCTGTGCGTTCTCTTTTGAGGCTACATGCTTAGACATGCACACAGCACCAACGCTTTTCGAGTCACAACGTGTTGTTTAGGAAAAACAAGATAATTTCGCACGAAGTGAGATTTCCTTAATACGTGGTTTTCTGACAAATTTTGACCAAAGAAAATTCTCCTGTGGGTTCTCTTTTCAGGCTAAACGTTTAGAAGTACACACCACACCAAATTTTTTCGACTTACAACGTGTTGTTTAGGAGATACAAGCTAATTTTGTACGATGCGTTATTTCTTCTCATAAAGTGTTTCCAATACGTATATATTTGTCTTTACTCTGCAACATTGTATTTCCTTATAACGTGGTATTCTTATATATTCTTTCGAGAGAAAACTCTCCTGTGCGTTCTCTTTGAGGCCACATGTTTAGAACGACACGCAACACCAAAGCTTTTCGAGTTAAAACGTGTTGTTTAGGAAGAACAAGATAATTTCGCACGATGCGGGATTTCCTTAAAACGTGGTTTTCTGACAAATTTTGACGAAAGAAAATTCTCCTGTGGGTTCTCTTTTGAGTCTACACGTTTCAACGTACATGCCACACCAAATCTCTTCGAGTTACAACGTGTTGTTTAGGAAATACAAGCTAATTTTGTACGATGTATTATTCCTTCTCGTAAAGTGTTTCCAATACGTATGTATCTGTCTTTACTCTGCAACACTGTATTTCGTTATAACGTGGTATTCTTACATATTCTTTCGAGAGAATACTCTACTGTGCGTTCTCTTTTAGGCTACACGCTTAGACATACACGCAACACCAAAGCTTTTCGAGTTACAACATGTTGTTTAGGAAAAACAAAATAATTTCGCACGATGCTGGATTTCCTTAAAACGTGGTTTCTGAAAAAATATTGACGAAGGAAAATACTCCTGTGGGTTCTGTTTTGAGGCTACACGTTTAGATGTAATCACCACATCAAATCCTTTTGAGTCACAACGTGTTGTTTAGGAGATACAAGCTAATTTTGAACCATGTGTTATTTCTTCTCGTAAAGTGTTTCCAATACGTACATATTTGTCTTTACTCTGCAACACTGTATTTCCATATAACGTGGTATTCTTACATATTCTTTCGAGAGAAACCTCTCCTGTGTGTTCTCTTTTGAGGCTACATGCTTAGACATACACGCAACTCCAAAGCTTTTCGAGTTACAACGTGTTGTTTTGGAAAAACAAAATAATTACGCACAATGCAGGATTTCCTTAACACGTGGTTTTCTGAAAAATTTTGACGAAAGAAAATTCTCCTGTGGGTTCTCTTTTGAGGCTACACGTTTAGACGTACACGCCACACCAAATCTTTTCGAGTTACAACATGTAGTTTTGGAGATACAAGCTAATATTGTACGATGCGTTATTTCTTCTCGTAAAGTGTTTCCAATACGTACGTATTTGTTTTTACTCTGCAACACTGTATTTCTTATAATGTGGTATTCTTACATATTCTTTCGAGAGAAAACTCTCCTGTGCGTTCTCTTTAGAGGCCACACTTTTAGACATACATGCAACCCTAAAGCTTTTCGAGTTACAACGTGTTGTTTAGGAAAAACAAGATAATTTAGCATGATGCGGGATTTCCTTAAAACGTGGTTTTCTGAAAAAATTTTGACGAAAGAAAATTCTCCTGTGGGTTCTCTTTTGAGGCTACACGTTTAGATGTAAACACCAAACCAAACCTTTTCGAGTTACAACGTGTTGTTTAGGAGATACAAGCTAATTTTTTACAATGTGTTATTTCTTCTCATAAAGTGTTTCCAATATATACTTATTGGTCTTTACTCTGCAACACTATATTTCCAAATAACTTGGTATTCTTACATATTCTTTGGAGAGAAAACTCTCCTGTGTGTTCTCTTTTGAGGCTACACGCTTAGACATACACGAAACACCAATGCTTTTCGAGTTACAACGTGTTGTTTAGGAAAAACAAGATAATTTCGCATGATGCGGGATTTCCTTAAAACGTGGTTTTCTGACAAATTTTGATGAAAGAAAATTCTCCTGAGGGTTCCCTTTTAAGGCTACACGTTTAGACGTACACGCCACACCAAATCTTTTCAAGTTACAACGTGTTGTTTAGGAGATACAAGCTAGTTTTGTACGATACATTATTTCTTCTCTTAAAGTGTTTCCAATAAGTACCTATTTGTCTTTACTCTGCAACACTGTATTTCCTTATAACGTGGTATTCTTACATATTCTTTCGAGAGAAAACTTTCCTGTGTGTTCTCTTTTGAGGCTACACGCTTAGACATACACGCAGCACCAAAGCTTTTCGAGTCACAACGTGTAGTTTAGGAAAAACAAGATAATTTCGCACGATGCGGGATTTCCTTAATACGTGGTTTTCTGACAAATTTTGACCAAAAAAAATTCTCCTGTGGGTTCTCTTTTGAGGCTACATGTTTAGACATACACGCCACACCAAATCATTTCGAGTTACAAAGTGTTGTTTAGGAGATACAAGCTAATTTTGTACGATTCGTTACTTCTTCTCGTAAAGTGTTTCCAATACGTACGTATTTGTCTTTACTCTGCAACACTGTATTTCCTTATAATGTGGTATTCTTATATATTCTTTCGAGAGAAAACTCTCCTGTGCGTTCTCTTTGAGGCCACAGGTTAAACATACACGCAACACCAAAGCTTTTCGAGTTAAAACGTGTTGTTTAGGAAAAACAAGATAATTTCGCACGATGCGGAATTTCCTTAAAATGTGGTTTTCTGACAAATTTTGACGAAAGAAAATTCTCCTGTGGTTTCTCTTTTGAGGCTACACATTTCAACGTACACGCCACACCAAATCTTTTCGAGTTACAACGTGTTGTTTAGGAAATACAAGCTAATTTTGTACGATGTATTATTCCTTCTCGTAAAGTGTTTCCAATACATATGTATCTGTCTTTACTCTGCAACACTGTATTTCCTTATAACGTGGTATTCTTACATATTCGTTCGAGAGAATACTCTACTGTACATTCTCTTTTGAGTCTACACGCTTAGACATACACGGAACACCAAAGCTTTTCGAGTTACAACGTGTTGTTTAGGAAAAACAAAATAATTTCCCTCGATGATGGATTTCCATAAAACGTGGTTTTCTGAAAAAAAATTGACGAAGGAAAATACTCCTGTGGGTTCTCTTTTGAGGCTACATGTTTAGATGTAATCACCACATCGAATCCTTTTGAGTCACAACGTTTTGTTTAGGAGATACAGGCTAATTTTGTACCATGCGTTATTTCGTCTTGTAAAGTGTTTCCAATATGCACATATTTGTATTTACTCTGCAACACTGTATTTCCATATAACGTGGTATTCTTAAATATTCTTTCGAGAGAAACCTCTCCTGTGCGTTCTCTTTTGAGGCTGCACGCTTAGACATACACGCAACACCAAAGCTTTTCGAGTTACAAGGTATTGTTTTGGAAAAACAAAATAATTTCGCACGATGCGGGATTTCCTTAAAACGTGGTTTTCTGAAAAATTTTGACGAACGAAAATTCTCCTGTGGGTTCTCTTTTGAGGCTACACGTTTAGACGTTCACGCCACACCAAATCCTTTCGAGTTACAACGTGTTGTTTAGGAGATACAAGCTAATTTTGTAGATGCGTTATTTCTTCTCGTAAAGTGTTTACAATATGTACGTATTTGTCTTTACTCTGCAACACTGTATTTCCTTATAACGTGGTATTCTTACATATTCTTTGGAGAGAAAACTCTCCTGTGCGTTCTCTTTAGAGGCCACACGTTTAGACATACACGCAACCCCAAAGCTTTTCGAGTTAAAACGTGATGTTTAGGAAAAACAAGATAATTTCGCACGATGCGGAATTTCCTTAAAATGTGGTTTTCTGACAAATTTTGACGAAAGAAAATTCTCCTGTGGTTTCTCTTTTGAGGCTACACATTTCAACGTACACGCCACACCAAATCTTTTCGAGTTACAACGTGTTGTTTAGGAAATACAAGCTAATTTTGTACGATGTATTATTCCTTCTCGTAAAGTGTTTCCAATACATATGTATCTGTCTTTACTCTGCAACACTGTATTTCCTTATAACGTGGTATTCTTACATATTCGTTCGAGAGAATACTCTACTGTACATTCTCTTTTGAGTCTACACGCTTAGACATACACGGAACACCAAAGCTTTTCGAGTTACAACGTGTTGTTTAGGAAAAACAAAATAATTTCCCTCGATGATGGATTTCCATAAAACGTGGTTTTCTGAAAAAAAATTGACGAAGGAAAATACTCCTGTGGGTTCTCTTTTGAGGCTACATGTTTAGATGTAATCACCACATCGAATCCTTTTGAGTCACAACATTTTGTTTAGGAGATACAGGCTAATTTTGTACCATGCGTTATTTCGTCTTGTAAAGTGTTTCCAATATGCACATATTTGTCTTTACTCTGCAACACTGTATTTCCATATAACGTGGTATTCTTAAATATTCTTTCGAGAGAAACCTCTCCTGTGCGTTCTCTTTTGAGGCTGCACGCTTAGACATACACGCAACACCAAAGCTTTTCGAGTTACAAGGTATTGTTTTGGAAAAACAAAATAATTTCGCACGATGCGGGATTTCCTTAAAACGTGGTTTTCTGAAAAATTTTGACGAACGAAAATTCTCCTGTGGGTTCTCTTTTGAGGCTACACGTTTAGACGTTCACGCCACACCAAATCCTTTCGAGTTACAACGTGTTGTTTAGGAGATACAAGCTAATTTTGTAGATGCGTTATTTCTTCTCGTAAAGTGTTTACAATATGTACGTATTTGTCTTTACTCTGCAACACTGTATTTCCTTATAACGTGGTATTCTTACATATTCTTTGGAGAGAAAACTCTCCTGTGCGTTCTCTTTAGAGGCCACACGTTTAGACATACACGCAACCCCAAAGCTTTTCGAGTTAAAACGTGTTGTTTAGGAAAAACAAGATAATTTCGCACGATGCGGAATTTCCTTAAAATGTGGTTTTCTGACAAATTTTGACGAAAGAAAATTCTCCTGTGGGTTCTCTTTTGAGGCTACATGTTTAGACGTACACGCCACACCAAATCTTTTCGAGTTACAACGTGTTGTTTAGGAGATACAAGCTAATTTTGTACCATGCGTTATTTCTTCTCATAAAGTTTTTCCAATAAGTAAGTATTTGTCTTTACTCTGCAACACTGTATTTCCTTATAACGAGGTATTCTTACATATTCTTTCGAGAGAAAACTCTCCTGTGCGTTCTCATTTGAGGCTACACGCTTAGACATATAGGCAACACCAAAGCTTTTCGAGTTACAACATGTTGTTTAGGAAAAACAAGATAATTTCGCACGATGCAGGATTTCCTTAAAACGTGGTTTCCTGACAAATTTTGACGAAAGAAAACTCTCCTGTGGGTTCTCCTTTGAGGCTACACATTTAGTCGTATACACCACAGCAAATCTTTTCGAGTTACAACGTGTTGTTTAGAAGATACAAGCTAATTTTGCATGATGCGTTATTTCTTCTCGTAAGTGTTTCCTATAAGTACATATTTGTCTATACTCTGCAACACTGTATTTCCTTATAACGTGGTATTCTTACATATTCTTTCGAGAGAAAACTATACTGTGCGTTCTCTTTGGAGGCTACACGCTTAGACATACAAGCAACACCAAAGCTTTTCGAGTTACAACGTGTTGTTTAGGAAAAACAAGATAATTTCGCACAATGAGGGATTTAGTTAAAATGTGGTTTTCTGACAAATTTTGACGTAAGAAAATTCTCCTGTGGGTTCTCTTTTGAGGCTACACATTTAGACGTACACGCCACACCAAATCTTTTTGAGTTACCACGTGTTGTTTAGGAGATACAAGCAAATTTTGTACCATGCGTTATTTCTTCTCATAATATATTTCCAATACGTATGTATTTGTCTTTACTCTGCAGCAATATATTTCCTTATTACGTGGTATTCTTACATATTCTTTCGAGAGAAAACTCTCCTGTGCATTCTCTTTTGAGGCTACACGCTTACACATACACCCAACACCAAAGCTTTTCGAGTTACAATGTTTTGTTTATGAAAAACAAGATAATTGCGCACAATGCGGGATTTCCTTAAAACGTGGTTTTCTGACAAATTTTGACGAAAGAAAATTCTCCTGTGGGTTCTCTTTTGAGGCTACATGTTTAGACGTACACGCCACACCAAATCTTTTCGAGTTACAACGTGTTGTTTAGGAGATACAAGCTAATTTTGTACCATGCGTTATTTCTTCTCATAAAGTTTTTCCAATAAGTAAGTATTTGTCTTTACTCTGCAACACTGTATTTCCTTATAACGTGGTATTCTTACATATTCTTTCGAGAGAAAACTCTCCTGTGCGTTCTCATTTGAGGCTACACGCTGAGACATACACCCAACAGCAAAGCTTTTCGAGTTACAACGTGTTGTTTAGGAAAAACAAGATAATTTCGCACGATGCGGGAATTACTTAAAACGTGGTTTTCTGACAAATTTTGACGAAAGAAAATTCTCCTGTGGGTTTTCATTTGAGGCTAAACGTTTAGACGTACACGCCACACCAAATGTTTTCGAGTTAAAACGTGTTGTTTAGGAGATACAAGCTAATTTTTTACGATGCTTTATATCTTCTTGTAAAGTTTAAGTGTTTCCAAAACGAACATATTTATCTTTAATTTGCCACAATGTATTTCCTTATAACGTGGTATTCTTACATACTCGTTCGAGAGAAATCTCTCCTGTGTGTTCTTTTTTGAGGCTACATGCTTAGGCATACACGCAACACCAAAGATTTTCGAGTTACAATGTGTTGTTTAGGAAAAACAAGATAGTTTCGCACGATGCGGGATTTCCTTAATAAGTGGTTTTCTGACAAATTTTGAGGAAAGAAAATTCTCCTGGGGGTTCTCTTTTGAGGCTACACGTTTAGACGTACATGCCACACCAAATCTTTTCGAGTTACAACGTGTTGTTTAGGAGATAAAAACTAATTTTTTGCGATGCGTTATTTCTTCTCATAGAGTGTTTCAAATACCTACGTATTTGTCTTTAATCTGCAAAACTGTATTTCCTTATAATCTGGTATTCTTACATGTTCTTTCGAGAGAAAACTCTCCTGTGCGTTCTCTTTTGAGGCTACACGCTTAGACATACACGCAACATCAAAGCTTTTCGAGTTACAACGTGTTGTTTAGGAAAAACAAGATAATTTCGCACGATGAGTGATTTCCTTAAAATATGGATTTCTGACAAATTTTAACGAACAAAAATTCTCCTGTGGGTTCTATTTTGAGGCTACACGTTTAGACATACACGCCCCACCAAATCTTTTCGAGTTACAATGTGTTGTTTAGGAGATACAAGCTAATTTTGTAAGATGCGTTATTTCTTCTCGTAAAGTGTTTCCAATAAGTACGTATTTGCCTTTAGTCTGCAACACTGTATTTCCTTATAACGTGGTATTCTTACATATTCTTTCGAGAGAAAACTCTCCTGTGCGTCCTCTTTTGAGGCTACACGCTTTGACATACACGCAACACCAAAGCTTTTCGCATTACAACGTGTTGTTTAGGAAAAACAAGATAATTTCGCACGATGAGGGATTTCCTTAATACGTGGTTTTCTGACAAATTTTGACAAAAGAAATTTCTCCTATTGGTTCTCTTTTGAGACTACACGTTTAGACGTACAGGCCACACCAAATCTTTTTAAGTTTCAACGTGTTGTTTAGGAGATACAAGCTAATTTTGTACCATGCGTTATTTCTTCTCATAAAGTTTTTCCAATAAGTAATTATTTGTCTTTACTCTGCAACACTGTATTTCCTTATAACGTGGTATTCTTACATATTCTTTCGAGAGAAAACTTTCCTGTGTGTTCTCTTTTGAGGCTACACGCTTAGACATACACGCAGCACCAAAGCTTTTCGAGTCACAACGTGTAGTTTAGGAAAAACAAGATAATTTCGCACGATGCGGGATTTCCTTAATACGTGGTTTTCTGACAAATTTTGACCAAAAAAAATTCTCCTGTGGGTTCTCTTTTGAGGCTACATGTTTAGACATACACGCCACACCAAATCATTTCGAGTTACAAAGTGTTGTTTAGGAGATACAAGCTAATTTTGTACGATTCGTTACTTCTTCTCGTAAAGTGTTTCCAATACGTACGTATTTGTCTTTACTCTGCAACACTGTATTTCCTTATAATGTGGTATTCTTATATATTCTTTCGAGAGAAAACTCTCCTGTGCGTTCTCTTTGAGGCCACAGGTTAAACATACACGCAACACCAAAGCTTTTCGAGTTAAAACGTGTTGTTTAGGAAAAACAAGATAATTTCGCACGATGCGGAATTTCCTTAAAATGTGGTTTTCTGACAAATTTTGACGAAAGAAAATTCTCCTGTGGTTTCTCTTTTGAGGCTACACATTTCAACGTACACGCCACACCAAATCTTTTCGAGTTACAACGTGTTGTTTAGGAAATACAAGCTAATTTTGTACGATGTATTATTCCTTCTCGTAAAGTGTTTCCAATACATATGTATCTGTCTTTACTCTGCAACACTGTATTTCCTTATAACGTGGTATTCTTACATATTCGTTCGAGAGAATACTCTACTGTACATTCTCTTTTGAGTCTACACGCTTAGACATACACGGAACACCAAAGCTTTTCGAGTTACAACGTGTTGTTTAGGAAAAACAAAATAATTTCCCTCGATGATGGATTTCCATAAAACGTGGTTTTCTGAAAAAAAATTGACGAAGGAAAATACTCCTGTGGGTTCTCTTTTGAGGCTACATGTTTAGATGTAATCACCACATCGAATCCTTTTGAGTCACAACGTTTTGTTTAGGAGATACAGGCTAATTTTGTACCATGCGTTATTTCGTCTTGTAAAGTGTTTCCAATATGCACATATTTGTCTTTACTCTGCAACACTGTATTTCCATATAACGTGGTATTCTTAAATATTCTTTCGAGAGAAACCTCTCCTGTGCGTTCTCTTTTGAGGCTGCACGCTTAGACATACACGCAACACCAAAGCTTTTCGAGTTACAAGGTATTGTTTTGGAAAAACAAAATAATTTCGCACGATGCGGGATTTCCTTAAAACGTGGTTTTCTGAAAAATTTTGACGAACGAAAATTCTCCTGTGGGTTCTCTTTTGAGGCTACACGTTTAGACGTTCACGCCACACCAAATCCTTTCGAGTTACAACGTGTTGTTTAGGAGATACAAGCTAATTTTGTAGATGCGTTATTTCTTCTCGTAAAGTGTTTACAATATGTACGTATTTGTCTTTACTCTGCAACACTGTATTTCCTTATAACGTGGTATTCTTACATATTCTTTGGAGAGAAAACTCTCCTGTGCGTTCTCTTTAGAGGCCACACGTTTAGACATACACGCAACCCCAAAGCTTTTCGAGTTAAAACGTGTTGTTTAGGAAAAACAAGATAATTTCGCACGATGCGGAATTTCCTTAAAATGTGGTTTTCTGACAAATTTTGACGAAAGAAAATTCTCCTGTGGTTTCTCTTTTGAGGCTACACATTTCAACGTACACGCCACACCAAATCTTTTCGAGTTACAACGTGTTGTTTAGGAAATACAAGCTAATTTTGTACGATGTATTATTCCTTCTCGTAAAGTGTTTCCAATACATATGTATCTGTCTTTACTCTGCAACACTGTATTTCCTTATAACGTGGTATTCTTACATATTCGTTCGAGAGAATACTCTACTGTACATTCTCTTTTGAGTCTACACGCTTAGACATACACGGAACACCAAAGCTTTTCGAGTTACAACGTGTTGTTTAGGAAAAACAAAATAATTTCCCTCGATGATGGATTTCCATAAAACGTGGTTTTCTGAAAAAAAATTGACGAAGGAAAATACTCCTGTGGGTTCTCTTTTGAGGCTACATGTTTAGATGTAATCACCACATCGAATCCTTTTGAGTCACAACATTTTGTTTAGGAGATACAGGCTAATTTTGTACCATGCGTTATTTCGTCTTGTAAAGTGTTTCCAATATGCACATATTTGTCTTTACTCTGCAACACTGTATTTCCATATAACGTGGTATTCTTAAATATTCTTTCGAGAGAAACCTCTCCTGTGCGTTCTCTTTTGAGGCTGCACGCTTAGACATACACGCAACACCAAAGCTTTTCGAGTTACAAGGTATTGTTTTGGAAAAACAAAATAATTTCGCACGATGCGGGATTTCCTTAAAACGTGGTTTTCTGAAAAATTTTGACGAACGAAAATTCTCCTGTGGGTTCTCTTTTGAGGCTACACGTTTAGACGTTCACGCCACACCAAATCCTTTCGAGTTACAACGTGTTGTTTAGGAGATGCAAGCTAATTTTGTAGATGCGTTATTTCTTCTCGTAAAGTGTTTACAATATGTACGTATTTGTCTTTACTCTGCAACACTGTATTTCCTTATAACGTGGTATTCTTACATATTCTTTGGAGAGAAAACTCTCCTGTGCGTTCTCTTTAGAGGCCACACGTTTAGACATACACGCAACCCCAAAGCTTTTCGAGTTAAAACGTGTTGTTTAGGAAAAACAAGATAATTTCGCACGATGCGGAATTTCCTTAAAATGTGGTTTTCTGACAAATTTTGACGAAAGAAAATTCTCCTGTGGGTTCTCTTTTGAGGCTACATGTTTAGACGTACACGCCACACCAAATCTTTTCGAGTTACAACGTGTTGTTTAGGAGATACAAGCTAATTTTGTACCATGCGTTATTTCTTCTCATAAAGTTTTTCCAATAAGTAAGTATTTGTCTTTACTCTGCAACACTGTATTTCCTTATAACGAGGTATTCTTACATATTCTTTCGAGAGAAAACTCTCCTGTGCGTTCTCATTTGAGGCTACACGCTTAGACATATAGGCAACACCAAAGCTTTTCGAGTTACAACATGTTGTTTAGGAAAAACAAGATAATTTCGCACGATGCAGGATTTCCTTAAAACGTGGTTTCCTGACAAATTTTGACGAAAGAAAACTCTCCTGTGGGTTCTCCTTTGAGGCTACACATTTAGTCGTACACACCACAGCAAATCTTTTCGAGTTACAACGTGTTGTTTAGAAGATACAAGCTAATTTTGCATGATGCGTTATTTCTTCTCGTAAGTGTTTCCTATAAGTACATATTTGTCTATACTCTGCAACACTGTATTTCCTTATAACGTGGTATTCTTACATATTCTTTCGAGAGAAAACTATACTGTGCGTTCTCTTTGGAGGCTACACGCTTAGACATACAAGCAACACCAAAGCTTTTCGAGTTACAACGTGTTGTTTAGGAAAAACAAGATAATTTCGCACAATGAGGGATTTACTTAAAATGTGGTTTTCTGACAAATTTTGACGTAAGAAAATTCTCCTGTGGGTTCTCTTTTGAGGCTACACATTTAGACGTACACGCCACACCAAATCTTTTTGAGTTACCACGTGTTGTTTAGGAGATACAAGCAAATTTTGTACCATGCGTTATTTCTTCTCATAATATATTTCCAATACGTATGTATTTGTCTTTACTCTGCAGCAATATATTTCCTTATTACGTGGTATTCTTACATATTCTTTCGAGAGAAAACTCTCCTGTGCATTCTCTTTTGAGGCTACACGCTTACACATACACCCAACACCAAAGCTTTTCGAGTTACAATGTTTTGTTTATGAAAAACAAGATAATTGCGCACAATGCGGGATTTCCTTAAAACGTGGTTTTCTGACAAATTTTGACGAAAGAAAATTCTCCTGTGGGTTCTCTTTTGAGGCTACATGTTTAGACGTACACGCCACACCAAATCTTTTCGAGTTACAACGTGTTGTTTAGGAGATACAAGCTAATTTTGTACCATGCGTTATTTCTTCTCATAAAGTTTTTCCAATAAGTAAGTATTTGTCTTTACTCTGCAACACTGTATTTCCTTATAACGTGGTATTCTTACATATTCTTTCGAGAGAAAACTCTCCTGTGCGTTCTCATTTGAGGCTACACGCTGAGACATACACCCAACAGCAAAGCTTTTCGAGTTACAACGTGTTGTTTAGGAAAAACAAGATAATTTCGCACGATGCGGGAATTACTTAAAACGTGGTTTTCTGACAAATTTTGACGAAAGAAAATTCTCCTGTGGGTTTTCATTTGAGGCTAAACGTTTAGACGTACACGCCACACCAAATGTTTTCGAGTTAAAACGTGTTGTTTAGGAGATACAAGCTAATTTTTTACGATGCTTTATATCTTCTTGTAAAGTTTAAGTGTTTCCAAAACGAACATATTTATCTTTAATTTGCCACAATGTATTTCCTTATAACGTGGTATTCTTACATACTCGTTCGAGAGAAATCTCTCCTGTGTGTTCTTTTTTGAGGCTACATGCTTAGGCATACACGCAACACCAAAGATTTTCGAGTTACAATGTGTTGTTTAGGAAAAACAAGATAGTTTCGCACGATGCGGGATTTCCTTAATAAGTGGTTTTCTGACAAATTTTGAGGAAAGAAAATTCTCCTGGGGGTTCTCTTTTGAGGCTACACGTTTAGACGTACATGCCACACCAAATCTTTTCGAGTTACAACGTGTTGTTTAGGAGATAAAAACTAATTTTTTGCGATGCGTTATTTCTTCTCATAGAGTGTTTCAAATACCTACATATTTGTCTTTAATCTGCAAAACTGTATTTCCTTATAATCTGGTATTCTTACATGTTCTTTCGAGAGAAAACTCTCCTGTGCGTTCTCTTTTGAGGCTACACGCTTAGACATACACGCAACATCAAAGCTTTTCGAGTTACAACGTGTTGTTTAGGAAAAACAAGATAATTTCGCACGATGAGTGATTTCCTTAAAATATGGATTTCTGACAAATTTTAACGAACAAAAATTCTCCTGTGGGTTCTATTTTGAGGCTACACGTTTAGACATACACGCCCCACCAAATCTTTTCGAGTTACAATGTGTTGTTTAGGAGATACAAGCTAATTTTGTAAGATGCGTTATTTCTTCTCGTAAAGTGTTTCCAATAAGTACGTATTTGCCTTTAGTCTGCAACACTGTATTTCCTTATAACGTGGTATTCTTACATATTCTTTCGAGAGAAAACTCTCCTGTGCGTCCTCTTTTGAGGCTACACGCTTTGACATACACGCAACACCAAAGCTTTTCGCATTACAACGTGTTGTTTAGGAAAAACAAGATAATTTCGCACGATGAGGGATTTCCTTAATACGTGGTTTTCTGACAAATTTTGACAAAAGAAATTTCTCCTATTGGTTCTCTTTTGAGACTACACGTTTAGACGTACAGGCCACACCAAATCTTTTTAAGTTTCAACGTGTTGTTTAGGAGATACAAGCTAATTTTGTACCATGCGTTATTTCTTCTCATAAAGTTTTTCCAATAAGTAATTATTTGTCTTTACTCTGCAACACTGTATTTCCTTATAACGTGGTATTCTTACATATTCTTTCGAGAGAAAACTCTCCTGTGCGTTCTCTTTGGAGGCTACACACTTAGACATTCACGCAACACCAAAGCTTTTCGAGTTACAACGTGTTGTTTAGGAAAAACAAGATAATTTCGCATGATGCGGGATTTCCTTAAACGTGGTTTTCTGACAAATTTTGACGAAAGAAAATTCTCCTGTGGGTTCTCTTTTGAGGCTTCACGTTTAGATGTACACGCCACACCAAATCCTTTCGAGTTATAACGTGTTGTTTAGGATATACAAGCTAATATTGTACTATGTGTTTTTTCTTCTCGTAAAGCTTAAGTGTTTCCAATAAGTATGTATTTGTCTTTACTCTGCAACACTGTATTTCCTTATAACGTAGTATTCCTACATATTCTTTCGGGAGAAAACTCTCCTGTGCGGTCTCTTTTGAGGCTACACGTTTAGACGTACATGCCACACCAAATCTTTTTGAGTTACAACTTGTTGTTTAGCAGATACAAGCTAATTTTTTAACGATGAATTATTTCTTCTCGTAAAGTTTAAGTGTTTCCAATATGTATATATTTGCCTCTACTCTGCAACACTGTATTTCCTTATAACGTGGTATTCTTACATATTCTTTCGAGAGAAAACTCTCCTGTGCGTTCTCTTTGGAGGCTACACGCTTAGACATTCACGCAACACCAAAGCTTTTCGAGTTACAACGTGTTGTTTAGGAAAAACAAGATAATTTCGCATGATGCGGGATTTCCTTAAAACGTGGTTTTCTGACAAATTTTGATGAAACAAAATTCTCCTGTGGGTTCTCTTTTGAGGCTACACGTTTAGACGTACACGCCACACCAAATCCTTTCGAGTTATAACGTGTTGTTTAGGATATACAAACTAATTTTTACTATGTGTTATTTCTTCTCGTAAAGCTTAAGTGTTTCCAATAAGTATGCATTTGTCTTTACTCTGCAACACTGTATTTCCTTATAACGTGGTATTCCTACATATTCTTTCGGAAGAAAACTCTCCTGTGCGTTCTCTTTTGAGGCTACACGCTTAGACATACACGCAACACCAAAGCTTTTCGAGTTACAACATGTTTTTTAGGAAAAACAAGATAATTTCGCACGATGCGGTATTTCCTTAAAATGTGGTTTTCTAACAAATTTTGACGAAAGAACACTCTCCTGTGGGTTCTCTTTTGAGGCTACACGTTTAGACATACACGCCACACCAAATCTTGTCGAGTTACAACGTGTTGTTTAGGAGATACAAGCTAATTTTGCATGATGCGTTATTTCTTCTCCTAAAGTGTTTCCAATAAGTACGTATTTGTCTAAACTCTGCAACACTGTATTTCCTTATAACGTGGTATTCTTACATATTCTTTCGAGAGAAAACTATCCTGTGCGTTCTGTTTGGAGGCTACACGCTTAGACATACACGCAACACCAAAGCTTTTCGAGTTACAACGTGTTGATTAGGAAAAACAAGATAATTTCGCACGATGCGGGATTTCTTTAAAACGTAGTTTTCTGACAAATTTTGACGTAAGAAAATTCTCCTGTGGGTTCTCTTTTGAGGCTACACGTTTAGATGTACATGCCACACCAAATCATTTTGAGTTACCACGTGTTGTTTCGGAGATACAAGCTAATTTTTACCATGCGTTATTTCTTCTCATAATGTGTTTCCAATACGTACGTATTTGTCTTTACTCTGCAGCAATATATTTCCTTATAACGTGGTATTCTTACATATTCCTTCGAGAGAAAACTCTCCTGTGCATTCCCTTTTGAGGCTACACGCTTAGGCATACACGCAACACCAAAGCTTTTCTAGTTTCAACGTGTTGATAAGGAAAAACAATATAATTTCGCAGGATGCGGGATTTACTTAAAACGTGGTTTTCTGACAAATTCTGAGGAAAGAAAACTCTCCTGTGGGTTCTCTTTTGAGGCTACACTTTTAGACGTACACGCCACACCAAATCTTTTCGAGTTACAACGTGTTGTTTAGGACATACAAGCTAATTTTGCAAGATGCGTTATTTCTCTCATAAAGTGCTTCCATTATGTACGTATTTGTCTTTACTCTGCCACACTGTATTTCCTTATAACGTGGTATTCTTACATATTCTTTCGAGAGAAAATTCTCCTGTGGGTTCTCTTTTGAGGCTACACCTTTAGATGTAAACACTACACCAAATCCTTTCGAGTTACAACGTGTTGTTCAGGAGATACAAGCTAATTTTTTACTTTGCGTTATTTCTTCTTGTAAAGTGTTTCCAATACGTACATATTTGTCTTTACTCTGCAACACTGTTTTTCCATATAACGTGGTATTCTTACATATTCTTTCGAGAGAAAACTCTCCTGTGCGTTCTCTTTTGAGGCTACATTCTTAGACATACACCCAATACCAAAGCTTTTCGAGTTACAACGTGTTGTTTAGGAAAAACAAGATAATTTCTCAAGATGTGGGATTTCCTTAAAACGTGGTTTTCTGACAAATTTTGACCAAAGAAAATTCTCTTGTGGGTTCTCCTATAAGGCTACACGTTTAAACGTACACGCCACACCAAATCTTTTCGAGTTACGACGTGTTGTTTAGGAGAAACAAGCTAATTTCATACGATGCGATATTTCGTCTTGTAAACTGTTTCCAATACATATGTATTTGTCTTTATTCTGCAACACTGTATTTCCTTATAACTTGGTATTCTTACATATTCTTTCGAGAGAAAACTCTCCTGTGCATTCACTTTTGAGCCTACACGCTTAGACATACACGCTACACCAAAGCTTTTCGAGTTACAACTTGTTGATTAGGAAAAACAAGATAATTTCGCACGATGCGGGATTTCCTTAAAATGTGGTTTTCTGACAAATTTTGACCAAAGAAAATTCTCCTGTGTATTCTCTTTAGAGGCTACACGTTTAGACGTACACGCCACACCAAATCTTTTCGAGTTACAACGTGCTTTTTAGGAAATACAAGCTAATTTTGTACAATGCATTACTTCTTCTTGTAAAGTGTTTCCAATATGTATGTATCTGTCTTTACTCTGCAACACTGTATTTCCTTATAACGTGGTATTCTTACATATTCTTTCTAGAGAAAACTCTCCTGTGCGTTCTCTTTTGAGGCTACACGCTTAGACATGCACACAGCACCAACGCTTTTCGAGTCACAACGTGTTGTTTAGGAAAAACAAGATAATTTCGCACGAAGTGAGATTTCCTTAATACGTGGTTTTCTGACAAATTTTGACCAAAGAAAATTCTCCTGTGGGTTCTCTTTTCAGGCTAAACGTTTAGAAGTACACACCACACCAAATTTTTTCGACTTACAACGTGTTGTTTAGGAGATACAAGCTAATTTTGTACGATGCGTTATTTCTTCTCATAAAGTGTTTCCAATACGTATATATTTGTCTTTACTCTGCAACATTGTATTTCCTTATAACGTGGTATTCTTATATATTCTTTCGAGAGAAAACTCTCCTGTGCGTTCTCTTTGAGGCCACATGTTTAGAACGACACGCAACACCAAAGCTTTTCGAGTTAAAACGTGTTGTTTAGGAAGAACAAGATAATTTCGCACGATGCGGGATTTCCTTAAAACGTGGTTTTCTGACAAATTTTGACGAAAGAAAATTCTCCTGTGGGTTCTCTTTTGAGTCTACACGTTTCAACGTACATGCCACACCAAATCTCTTCGAGTTACAACGTGTTGTTTAGGAAATACAAGCTAATTTTGTACGATGTATTATTCCTTCTCGTAAAGTGTTTCCAATACGTATGTATCTGTCTTTACTCTGCAACACTGTATTTCGTTATAACGTGGTATTCTTACATATTCTTTCGAGAGAATACTCTACTGTGCGTTCTCTTTTAGGCTACACGCTTAGACATACACGCAACACCAAAGCTTTTCGAGTTACAACATGTTGTTTAGGAAAAACAAAATAATTTCGCACGATGCTGGATTTCCTTAAAATGTGGTTTCTGAAAAAATATTGACGAAGGAAAATACTCCTGTGGGTTCTGTTTTGAGGCTACACGTTTAGATGTAATCACCACATCAAATCCTTTTGAGTCACAACGTGTTGTTTAGGAGATACAAGCTAATTTTGAACCATGTGTTATTTCTTCTCGTAAAGTGTTTCCAATACGTACATATTTGTCTTTACTCTGCAACACTGTATTTCCATATAACGTGGTATTCTTACATATTCTTTCGAGAGAAACCTCTCCTGTGTGTTCTCTTTTGAGGCTACATGCTTAGACATACACGCAACTCCAAAGCTTTTCGAGTTACAACGTGTTGTTTTGGAAAAACAAAATAATTACGCACAATGCAGGATTTCCTTAACACGTGGTTTTCTGAAAAATTTTGACGAAAGAAAATTCTCCTGTGGGTTCTCTTTTGAGGCTACACGTTTAGACGTACACGCCACACCAAATCTTTTCGAGTTACAACATGTAGTTTTGGAGATACAAGCTAATATTGTACGATGCGTTATTTCTTCTCGTAAAGTGTTTCCAATACGTACGTATTTGTTTTTACTCTGCAACACTGTATTTCTTATAATGTGGTATTCTTACATATTCTTTCGAGAGAAAACTCTCCTGTGCGTTCTCTTTAGAGGCCACACTTTTAGACATACATGCAACCCTAAAGCTTTTCGAGTTACAACGTGTTGTTTAGGAAAAACAAGATAATTTAGCATGATGCGGGATTTCCTTAAAACGTGGTTTTCTGAAAAAATTTTGACGAAAGAAAATTCTCCTGTGGGTTCTCTTTTGAGGCTACACGTTTAGATGTAAACACCAAACCAAACCTTTTCGAGTTACAACGTGTTGTTTAGGAGATACAAGCTAATTTTTTACAATGTGTTATTTCTTCTCATAAAGTGTTTCCAATATATACTTATTGGTCTTTACTCTGCAACACTATATTTCCAAATAACTTGGTATTCTTACATATTCTTTGGAGAGAAAACTCTCCTGTGTGTTCTCTTTTGAGGCTACACGCTTAGACATACACGAAACACCAATGCTTTTCGAGTTACAACGTGTTGTTTAGGAAAAACAAGATAATTTCGCATGATGCGGGATTTCCTTAAAACGTGGTTTTCTGACAAATTTTGATGAAAGAAAATTCTCCTGAGGGTTCCCTTTTAAGGCTACACGTTTAGACGTACACGCCACACCAAATCTTTTCAAGTTACAACGTGTTGTTTAGGAGATACAAGCTAGTTTTGTACGATACATTATTTCTTCTCTTAAAGTGTTTCCAATAAGTACCTATTTGTCTTTACTCTGCAACACTGTATTTCCTTATAACGTGGTATTCTTACATATTCTTTCGAGAGAAAACTTTCCTGTGTGTTCTCTTTTGAGGCTACACGCTTAGACATACACGCAGCACCAAAGCTTTTCGAGTCACAACGTGTAGTTTAGGAAAAACAAGATAATTTCGCACGATGCGGGATTTCCTTAATACGTGGTTTTCTGACAAATTTTGACCAAAAAAAATTCTCCTGTGGGTTCTCTTTTGAGGCTACATGTTTAGACATACACGCCACACCAAATCATTTCGAGTTACAAAGTGTTGTTTAGGAGATACAAGCTAATTTTGTACGATTCGTTACTTCTTCTCGTAAAGTGTTTCCAATACGTACGTATTTGTCTTTACTCTGCAACACTGTATTTCCTTATAATGTGGTATTCTTATATATTCTTTCGAGAGAAAACTCTCCTGTGCGTTCGCTTTGGGGCCACAGGTTAAACATACACGCAACACCAAAGCTTTTCGAGTTAAAACGTGTTGTTTAGGAAAAACAAGATAATTTCGCACGATGCGGAATTTCCTTAAAATGTGGTTTTCTGACAAATTTTGACGAAAGAAAATTCTCCTGTGGTTTCTCTTTTGAGGCTACACATTTCAACGTACACGCCACACCAAATCTTTTCGAGTTACAACGTGTTGTTTAGGAAATACAAGCTAATTTTGTACGATGTATTATTCCTTCTCGTAAAGTGTTTCCAATACATATGTATCTGTCTTTACTCTGCAACACTGTATTTCCTTATAACGTGGTATTCTTACATATTCGTTCGAGAGAATACTCTACTGTACATTCTCTTTTGAGTCTACACGCTTAGACATACACGGAACACCAAAGCTTTTCGAGTTACAACGTGTTGTTTAGGAAAAACAAAATAATTTCCCTCGATGATGGATTTCCATAAAACGTGGTTTTCTGAAAAAAAATTGACTAAGGAAAATACTCCTGTGGGTTCTCTTTTGAGGCTACATGTTTAGATGTAATCACCACATCGAATCCTTTTGAGTCACAACGTTTTGTTTAGGAGATACAGGCTAATTTTGTACCATGCGTTATTTCGTCTTGTAAAGTGTTTCCAATATGCACATATTTGTCTTTACTCTGCAACACTGTATTTCCATATAACGTGGTATTCTTAAATATTCTTTCGAGAGAAACCTCTCCTGTGCGTTCTCTTTTGAGGCTGCACGCTTAGACATACACGCAACACCAAAGCTTTTCGAGTTACAAGGTATTGTTTTGGAAAAACAAAATAATTTCGCACGATGCGGGATTTCCTTAAAACGTGGTTTTCTGAAAAATTTTGACGAACGAAAATTCTCCTGTGGGTTCTCTTTTGAGGCTACACGTTTAGACGTTCACGCCACACCAAATCCTTTCGAGTTACAACGTGTTGTTTAGGAGATACAAGCTAATTTTGTAGATGCGTTATTTCTTCTCGTAAAGTGTTTACAATATGTACGTATTTGTCTTTACTCTGCAACACTGTATTTCCTTATAACGTGGTATTCTTACATATTCTTTGGAGAGAAAACTCTCCTGTGCGTTCTCTTTAGAGGCCACACGTTTAGACATACACGCAACCCCAAAGCTTTTCGAGTTAAAACGTGTTGTTTAGGAAAAACAAGATAATTTCGCACGATGCGGAATTTCCTTAAAATGTGGTTTTCTGACAAATTTTGACGAAAGAAAATTCTCCTGTGGTTTCTCTTTTGAGGCTACACATTTCAACGTACACGCCACACCAAATCTTTTCGAGTTACAACGTGTTGTTTAGGAAATACAAGCTAATTTTGTACGATGTATTATTCCTTCTCGTAAAGTGTTTCCAATACATATGTATCTGTCTTTACTCTGCAACACTGTATTTCCTTATAACGTGGTATTCTTACATATTCGTTCGAGAGAATACTCTACTGTACATTCTCTTTTGAGTCTACACGCTTAGACATACACGGAACACCAAAGCTTTTCGAGTTACAACGTGTTGTTTAGGAAAAACAAAATAATTTCCCTTGATGATGGATTTCCA